>NC_051050.1:15080996-15323496 GCF_904848185.1 Acanthopagrus latus
ACAAAAACAGTCAATTCCGTTTGAAGCCAAACTTTACTTGATAGCAAACTTTTTTGCAAACCTGCACTTTTTGCCATCATTAAGAATAAAAACGGATGTGGTCTACTGAAGGGGCCGAAAGAAAACGAAGCTAACCGAGGCTCTGAAATCAGTCTCGTAATATATTTGAAAAGTTTGCTGAGGTATGAAGACCTAACAAATCTCTCTCTCTAACTCTCTCTCTCTCACTCTCTCCCTCACACACACACACACACACACACACACACACACAGACACACACGCGCGCGCGCACGGTCACGAACAAACGCGCAGCTGCAAACCAACTTCCGAGTGCGCGCCTCTCCATTACTGTACCAACACAAATGAGCGCAGACTTTGCAGAAGTTGGACAAGACTACAGAGAACTCCTGCACCGGACTGAGGTTGTTTTCATATATGAGCGTCTGGGCCTTAAAAACTGGCCCAAGATCAGTGAACACGTGTGATTATCGGAGCTCTAATTTGTCCTACATTTCTGTGTTATTGTAGGATAATACCTAATAGTTACATAAATCTTGCTGTTAATTGAAAATAATAAAAAGGAAAAAGTAAGTTTGTATAAAAGAGAGAAAAAAAAGAGAATCAGTCAGATTCAGAGTTTGTATTGCGCAACAATTAAAAACAGTCAAAACTATTTTAGTGCCGGAATGAGATATTAATCTCACCAAAGTAAACCTTTTCTGAGACGCTTTCAGATCAATATAATGTCAAGTTAAAATCCAGTCCGGTGCTAGAAAATTGATTTCTACTCAAACCAACAAGTCCCAGCAAGTTTGTGCCTCACATCCTGAACCTTCGTCGTATTTCTTTGGTTTCCTACTAATCGACACTAAAAGTCATCAGGAAATGTATTCATCAAAGCTTTTAGGTGGAAAAATATCCAAACAGCCACATAGCCGACGAAAAAAAGAGGAGAAAATAAAAAGCTGTCTTCCATAAAAGGAACTGATTAGAGCTCAACAGTGAAACTCATTATTTAAAAGGATCGGACCACGTGGAAATGAATAGCAGGCCTAATGAGAAAGCAAAGGAGGAAGGAGGAAAAAAAAAAAAACGGTTCAACAAGCCCCAAATGTTTTGATCATTTCAAACAGTTAAAGGCAAGAGCTCACAAACAGATGACGTGGACCAAAACTTCACCCGCTGTAATGAACTCGCAGCCGCCAACAAGAGGCGCGTTAACGGTGCGTCACAGCCATTACATCCAGGTTAGAATAATAATAAAAAAACCTTAAACATTTAATTATTAAATCCGTACATGCGGCAATTTTGGACACTGGAAAAAAAAAAACAAATGGACACAGTTATCGAGGTATGAAATATTAAACGTGGTCTCATCACTTGTGCGTTTGTCGAAATGAGCCTCAGGTATGGTAAATAAATTCTGTCCGAACAGGTAAATGATGATTCATAAATATAATAAAAAAATAACATAAATAATAAACCGAGATTAATTCGTGTGAGCTACTGTTTTCTAATATATATATATATATATATATATATATATATATATATATATATATATATATATATATATGTACACACACACATGAAAGAACAAGAAGAATGAGTGGTTAATTAACACAAATAGTGGAATTAAATCGGACTTGTTAAGGATTTGTTAAAGTCCAGCTGCGACACGAACATTTAACGTGGCACGTTCAGTATTACGCAAAATAATTCTAATGAAGTATTCAAGTGAAAGTTAAATACATTGAAATAAAAAAGAGTAGATTTTTGGTTGCATTCATTTTAAAGTCACGTAAAAAGTGTCATGCACGTCACAAACAACTTTGGTAAAATGCTTCATTGTGAGATCATGTGATTATATTAATTATATTTTATAAACCTACCTAAACACATGAGATGTAATGCTCCTCATAAAACTATAAAAATGTAAATAAACTGGCACTATGAAGTAAAACCGGAATGAAAATTTAATCAAAGAAATAGAAGACACATTAATGGCCCTGCAAAGCCGCAGAGGTCCACGTGTTATGTGGTAAATAGCATTATAAACTCCAGGCATTCAATTCACATTATAACATCTTCACTCCAGATAACACAACACATGCCGGACATGTGCAGCTCCTTCACAAACTCTAAACAATTAAAAATATAAATTAAACTGCAGACAACAGAAATGTAGTTTTTATCACTTGAAAGAAAAAGCTGAGGGGGCGTAAAAAAGTCTACTGCCGCTGAAGTTCAGCAGGACCAAATCATTATGTAAAAAGAACTTTTAGTGTGTTGTAAAGCAACAATTATGTAACTGATGAAAAAGAAGGACAGAGGACAGTTTTTCTCCACACTGAGGCAGAATACAGCGAGCCCTTTAAAGAGCCAGTTTATGAATACTGTTAAGTACATAAAACCTGTCCTCACTTCTAAAAAAAAAAAAAAATCTCGACGTCTTGCGTGACTGTGCCGGCCAATTAGTATTTACCCTGAGACATAAAATCTAAATACAGCCTGGAAGACATACAATGCATCAACCACAAAAGTCAGCGAGCTACAGTATGCTGACCGGTGGCATCTAAACGGCCTCACCGCTGCTTCTAACATAGACTGTAAATCTGCAGCATTCAGATCAAACTGCTGGATGTCTCAAGCCTGTTCCTGTTATACCTTCAAAAAACAGGCATACTGCCAGTGACCAGACACACTGTGTGGCAGGAACAGCTCCTGTTAAACAACTACAAATCCCCACTCAGGTGTCAAAACTTTGAGACACATGTAGTTTTTGAAAAAAGGTGATAAAGCTGCAGGGCTATGAGAAAAACAACTGGTGTTTGTGTGAACTGCATGCTGGAAAAACACACACACACACACACACACACACACACACACACACACACACGCAGGGGTTAAACACATCCTCCCTACCTCCTGGCTGTCCAGCACTATTGAGTGTGTGGTCTGATGTTACCGCTTGTTTAGAAGCCGCTTAAAGTCTGCTGAGACTTGAGCAGACGGGCAGGTGAAAGCGCTGGTGTGGCTAACCACCGGTGCAGCCAGGACTCCTGGATCAGGGGAGGGGAGCCTGCCCAGATGCTCCGCTCGAAAGACCAGCTGTGAGGTTTGCGGCTGAAAACCCATCCGCAGTTTTCGGCTCTCAGGAGCCGAGCCAGAGGAAAGAGGGAAGAGGGAAGAGGGAAGAAGGAGAGAAGGAAAACAAAAGCTGCAGAATTGCATTTTTTTTTTTTTTTTTTTTGGTGGGGTTAGATCTTTTCCAGGTGGCACTGAGGAGTCCCCCTCAAGTATGAGACTGGAATCTCTTCATTTCAAAGATGTGTAAATATAGTCATTCCTGTGTGCAGTGTGTTTTCATTTGCACTCCCCAGTATTAATGGGTCTAACACAAGCACGGAGAGGATTTTATGACCAATTTCTGAAAAGGTAAACAAAGGAATATTATGACTCATTCTGGTTGCGGATAAAGTTCTGTTGCTTATGAATAGTCAGCACTCGGCTGTTTGTATATCCAGCAAACATTCCACTGTCAGATGGGGAGGACAGATGCTACTCGAGAGATAGCAGAGGCTGAATTCTCATGTACAGACTGCACCTTTAATGTCCGGCCAGCTGATCTAAAATAAACTCAAACTGCCAGAGCATTTAATCTGGCATATAGCTCCTGTCTTAACCGGCAGAGTTACATGACTCCTGAAGGGCACAAAACTGAGCATTGTGACAGCAAAAGCAATGCATGTGAGGTTACTTTAACGACTCGGAGGTGGCGTACGTTGATTGATGCTGGTGGAGGTGAACAAACACTCCCGTTCAGCCACCACCATCCTCCCCTGTCTTTCAGTTTCTCTATATAAAGAGCTGTAAACACCCTTCTAATCCAGTATGGTTTCACCCTGCATGGCCACACATGGGCCTGTGGTCGGCCCCCCACCCCAACCCCCTCAGCCAGCTCCTCCGATGCCGACCTCGTGAGCGAGTTTACCCTTGTTCCACTAGAAAAGGCAATGATAAGGTATCTGGGCCTCAAAGGTATATCGTGTGTACGCAGATGAACACACACACACACAGGCACACACACACACATATTCTGCTTTCACAACCTGAGCCGGGCTGTGGGCTCTGGGTTGGTGGTGGTGGTGGTGGTGGGTTGGTGGCGGTGGGCTCGGGGCTGACACGTTTCTGCTAACAATCACATCACACACAAGGACCCACATTCCAACTTCCTGATGACCCCCCCACCCCCCCACCAGCCTCCACCTCCAACCTGTTTCCCTGGGCTACCTCACAGCCGTCCTCCTCCCCCATCAGGTTTTGGTGGAGCTGTGCAGTCGTACGTGGTCAAGTTTACTGGACTTAGAGGAACAGAGTTATTCATGGCAATGTTTGCAGAAAAACAAAAATGACAGTGATAGTACAAAAAATATCCAAAAATGTTGAATTATTCATGATAGGAATGATCTATTGTTGGTCCAAATGTTGGAATATTGTAGATCATAAGTCATTAGAATTAATAGAATCACAGCACATCTGGATCTAGTTCATGTTGACATATTGGCCAGTCAGTTAAAGTGAAGGACGTGCATGTGTGGCTGCATGTTATACTACATATCATGTCCTCTGCTGCTCTCTAGTGGTACTTCTGTTACAGTTCACTGTTGACATGACTACCCATTGAAGAAAAATGTTTACTCAGTGTAAAAAAAGAAGAAAAGAACTGTAAGATTAAAAGTTGAATTATATAAGTGGTATAGTTTGATGGGTCCTGGCCTAAATGGCAGCACAGTGTCCAGATAATTCAAGGCCACAAAATACAACACAGTTCTTACCCTTAGCACTTAAATCATTGCACTTACAGTGCTCAGTGTAAATGAGTACACCCCCTTCGAAAAGTAATATTTTAAACAATATCTCAATGCACACAGAAACAATTTCCAAAATGTTGACAAGACTAAATTTTATATACCATCTGTTTAACTTTTAACATGAAAGTAAGGTTAATAATCTTACTTAGAGAACAAACTTTTCAGTTTTACTCAAATTAGGGTGATACAAAAATGAGTACACCCCACTGAATGTCTCTGGAGCAAGGCTAAATTTTAGACTACAAATGTCTAATTTAACAATAATCAACCACAGGTTAGTCTAATTATTCATTACACAGGTGTCCAGCAAACAGTTGACTATAAAAAGCGTGTAGAAAACCTCTTCCCATTTCATGTTGTTAGCAATGGCACCACATGGAAGAGAAATGTCTCAAGACCTGCAAAAGAAAATAATTTCTTTACACCACAAAGGTGAAGGCTACAAGAAGATCAGCAAAGCTTTACTTATCAGTCAGAATACTGTAGCAAAAGTGGTACAAAAACTTAAAAAAGATGGAACTGCAACCATCTCACAGAGACGTCCAGGTCGTCAACGAACTTAACACCTCGACAGGAGCGTCTTCTGATGAGAAGGGTCGAAGGAAATCGGCATGCATTTTCACTGCAGTTATCCAAGGAAGTAGAAAGCCAAACTGGGGTGACTATTTCCCGTGACACAATACGGCGTACACTGCAGAGGAATGGCATGCATGGGTGCCGTCCCCGACGGAAGCCTCTCCTAAAGCCCAGGCACAAAAAAGCCCTCCTAAAGTTTGCCAAGGCCCATGCTGACAAAGATGAAGACTACTGGGACTCTATACTTCGGAGTGATGAGACCAAGATAGGACTCAGGTCAGATTTGCCGTGACAGTCCAACGGATGTGACTTCACACATACTTTTGAGTGCCGCTCTCCACGTTAGTCTGTATTTATGTGAAGATGCATCTGTGTGAAATCTTGTAATCACTTTATTCTCTCTATTTTCACATAATTTGAAATTTGCATAATTACATGAAATGTTATTTTTTGTGGACAAAGGGGAGGTTAGCTGTTGTGCTCCAGCATTTAATGATCCTTCATATATATATATATATATATATATATATATATATATATATATATATATATATATATATATATATATAAGCTTTGAGGGTTTATGACACATGAATAAGTAAAATCTGGATTACTAAATATTCATGTCAGTAAATACAAAGACTGATCATGTTATGTGTCTGGGGATGGAACTAAACCCTCAAACCTGGTGGCTAATATAAACCTTCATATCACACAGTCACGTTGGATGGTATATGCAGTATATGAGCCTTCAGAACACAAAGATAAGTCCGGAGACACTGACATAGACTCCAGCACAGACGCAGACTGCCAGCCACCTACGGAGCTGCGGTAATGAGTATGGGAATCATGTGGTGTGGTCTGCTCCAGCCATGGCCACATCCACAGACCCCGGGGGCCTGTGGGCCATCATGTCTCACTTCGGTGAGGTCAAAGCAGCTTCAACTCTGACATCTTCAAATGCACAAATTATGACTCTGTCAAATCCAGAAATTATGAATTAGGTATTTCCTTTGCCGCATTTGAGTCTTTGGTATGTCCAGGAACAGCCCTGAATCCCGGGGCAGTTACTCTGAGGCTCATAAACGGGATGAAACACGCTGTAGATAAAAGCCCAGCCTCGGTAAGCCTCAGTGTACATCTGTTTTGAGGCTTCCTAAATACACTCGGGAGAAAACTGAGTGGAGAATTGGGCCAGATCTGGTCTTATATAAACATATTGTTTTGTATGATACAGAAAATGATGTAATAGCCATGTGCAAGAATTTCTTGACAGGAAAAACTAAAAATAATTTTTACCTCTTTCACCTGAAGTAGTTTTTAGAGAGATACAGTACAGTTTTGTGGTACTGCAATTAGTTGTTGACCTCATATGTTATATAAATGTAGACAAATGACTTGCAATGTCACATTTAGCAGGCAAAAGAATTTCTTCATATTTGAGTCATTGTGGGAAATGAGAAAATTGAGAAACAAGCTGTGTGTTAAGGGAAAAATGGAAGTGAATGTGGACAATTGTTGGGCCAATGTAGCTATGTGACTGTAAATGCACACACAGTATACTGAATGTCAAAAATGTTTGAATTTCTTAAGCTAAAATCTGATATGGAATCCAGAAAAAAAACAACATATTATTTCAGGGGGTTCGACATTAGTAACATTAAAAATGCTTTTTTTCCCCTCATAAGTGTGATGGAAAACAGCCAGTCTGTAAGTATTAGTTGTAGAGTGTGGTGCAGTTATGATGCCTTCAAATAGGCCATGACAGATGTTAGACATGGGGTCAGGGTTACAGGTAAAGGGTTAAGAAGAGTTGCTACACTTGTTAGCAAAATTGTGAAATCTAAAAAACAGGAAAAGGTGCAATTTTAGAAAAGTTATTTGTTGGACTTCACTGTAAAGAATTTCACTATAAAAACAGTAAAATACTTGCAGCAGGGACGCCAGTATTTTACTGTTATTTTACAATGCAAATACTGTTATTTATTGTAACATTATATGTTTGGATTACAGTATATGACTGTAGAATAACGGTGGATGCTGTGGTTATTTTACAGCGCATCTACCGAAATTTAACAGTATAATACCGTTTTTTTGGATTACAGTACATGATGGTAGGATAACTAGGTTATGGCAATTTTACAGTGCATCTTAGAGGTAAGATCTTTAGCCCGAGCCCGAGCCCGACCCGGCCCGAAATTCGGGTCGGGTCGGGCCTAAAATGTCAATCATTACGTTCGGGTCGGGTCGGGCTCGGGCTTCTCTCTCGCTGACTTTTTTTTAAATAAATATATGTTTATAAAAATGTATACTAAAACGATGTGTGGATACTAAACTAAGGAATACTTGTTGTAAATAAATAATTTGGATAAAACAGAGAAGGCGGCGCTGTAAGGTATTTGCTATATAACTACTACTTAACAGGAGGCGCAGAGCAAGAGCACGCTTTGCGCACGGCTTTGCGGACATTTCGTGAACGTAAAATACTATGGGATAAATTGAAATTTCGGGTTTGCTTCGGGCTCGGGCCTGCAAATCAAGTTAATTGGTCGGGCTCGGGCTGGGTCGGGCTTTAATGCCTGCGGGCCTGGGTCGGGTCGGGCTGGATTTTTTAGGCCCGATCTTACCTCTAGTGCATCTACCATAATTTATTTAACAGTATATTACCACATTTTCAGTATATTACCACATTATACTTACAGTATAGTACAGTAAAAGAAGTGTAGGTTATGGTAATTTTACAGTATATGCCAGTGTGTTTTAAAATCTCTTATTTTTGGGATTAAAGAATAATCCATGTTTGTGTCGTCTCTTACTGTAGGTTGATATATAACCACTTCAGCTAAAGTCCTGTGTCCCTGCCTGCTGTGTCTTGCTGTCCTCGGAGTGATATCTTCATTGGTGACTGCTGAACTGTGTCGCCGTCTTAAAACTGACCTCAATTTGTCTTGGAGGCTGTGTTCAGTCACATTTAGGTGTCCATACATGTCCACCCCCACGCTGCCAAGTCAAGTTGAGCTGGGCCCCACCTTTCATTGATACTGATTGGCGTTTACAGTGGCCAGTAGTGCTGAATGTGCATTAAGTCCCACTCGGAGAGGATGGTGGCTAGTTTGATGTAAGGGAATGTAGTACCAAGGGAACCAAAAGGGACTTGATTGTTAGGAATCTATTGTCTATGGTGGAAAATTGATTCAGGAAATATTAACAAATTAGACCCCAAATACATGCATACCTGAAGCAAGTTTTAAAGCTTAGGGTTATGTGGCTCTCTTTTAACATGCCTAGATTAACACTGTAACTTACGCTGCACATGTAATACTACAGGAACCCACATACATGTTGCTTCCAGTAATATAAACACTTACCGGGGGCACAGCAACTGCATACCACTACAGATTGTGTTTTTCTGTTTATTCTGCCTAACATGCTGCAAAATTCAATTTACACAGCTGTTATTGTAGCTAATAGAGCACTTATTAGAAAATTTGTGAATAAAGGCTACAAGTGAAACTTAATCCCAGTATTCACCTGTGTCTCATCTGCCGCATATTTGTGAGTTACTTGCTTACTTTACCTCCACTCAAAAATATTTTGTGGCAGAAGTAGTATTTATAGTTTGGCTTGTTCAGCTAACTAACATTAAGCTAGTTGGATGTCTGTGTAGCTAACGTTAGTGTCGATGTTGGTCAGTACTGTCATATTTTGTTGCCTTTCTGCTTAAATGTGTAAGATTGTAAGATTTTCTTTGTTGCTAATGTTAGATACCATGGTCTTGTCATCGCTTGCATCTATTCCATTGCTTCTCAAAACAATGTTTAAAGGACGACTGAGTACAAGGATATACAATGTCATCACACCATACACGGAGACTCACGTACTCACTAGTCTATCTTCAAAAGTCAACTTTAGCATCGTAAGATCGTTTCCACATACTTATGTGTGCGGAGGCGCGTCAAAGGTAAGTCCATTTATTTCTGTGGCAATCTCTGCAATATCTGAGAGTTTGTTAAAAGATGTAACTTTTGCCATGGATGTCATGTTCTTCTCCCTTTGGTGCTCCAACCTCATGTTCCACACATAGGGGACAGAATTAGTCTTTCTGTCATGGAAAAAAGGTAGTTTCTCTACGTCTGTATAGAAGTGCGTTTTCTTGCATTTGACTCTTGGGGCATTATTTGTAAATTTACGGACCCATGGACACCAGTCATGTATAGGGAAACCGGGTGTTGGTGGTGATGTTGACGTCATGCGACCGCAGTGTAGTTTAACACCTTAGCTTGTGATGATTTTATCAAGGCTTAAAACAATCCTGAAAGTGGTGTTAAGAGATAATCTTGCTGAACAGAACAAGTAACATACACTTTTGTTCATACACGTTTGCCACAGAGCTTATTTTCTGCAATTATCAAAAATAGAATAAAAAAATAAGATAGACCTCATGAGGACAGAACCAGGGCGATGCAAACCACTGGGTTAGCCTTAAAAAATACGTCATCCCTACAGAGCTCTATTGTTGTGGGTTGATCAGAAGTAGCTATATTTAATATTTATTAGAGAACCTTTTTCTTTTCCTACCTGTTTGCCCCCTTATGTTCCCTCACCTGCTCCTTCCCTGTGTGTGCTTGTGGCGTGGTTTGCCACTGAGGCAAAGACATGCACCTGAGCTTTAAATTTGTCAACAGTCACTACAGAACCCTGGTCTCAACTTCATGTGAAGATGTCTTAGTTTGACGCTGTTTGTGCTTGCCTCGTATACAGATTTCTCAGCCATCTCTCTCTGCTCAGCCTTCAGCTCCATTGTCCTCTGTAGCTATGGGCCTTTATTGTTAAAATAAACCTTTTCAATTTTCACAAATCCTCACTCTCTGCTTCTGGGCCCACCAGTTCCAAAACCTAACACCTAAATTGCACCAGATCCGTGATGGGTCCCTCTCTGCTCTGTCATGGCAGTGGAGTTGATAGGTTTTTACTTATACCTATGTGTGTGCACTCCGTGTTGGTGCCAGCACAAAAATCTTCAAAAACAGACAAATCCAAGCACTTCTTCAATCCTTCAGTGTATGACACATACATATAACTCTTGTCCCATGTGATTCTTTAATCATCTTGGGAACTGCTTGGTCTCACAACTCCAGCTGTATACGGCAGTGCTGTGCCGTGCTGCACTCAAAATAGAGCCATTGGGGGTTGCAGGGTGACGAGCATGGAGCAAAACTGTACCGGAGCCGTTCCGCGACGCGCATGAACCCAGCGGAATTCCCAGGTAACAGAGGATTTTCCTTCATCATTTATAAGGATATGAACACACTTTAATCTGATGATAATCATACTTGTGGAAAGTACATTGTCTGTGTTTTAAACTCATTCATTACTGAATATATTTATATATATAATCAAATATATAAATACAGTTGATTGCTGAAACCAATTTGCCATGGGGGAAACTATCAATACTATTGCTCCCAGGATTCCAGGGACACTTATACCCCTCAGCATTAAGGTAGCGATTCTTCGGAGGGCAGATTAAACTATGTACAGAAAATTGTTCACGCTGTACTTTTTTCTTAACTTCTACCATTTCTTAGCTGCTTGAGCTGTTGTAAGGTCGTTCTCCAATCCTGTCTCTTCCATGACCAAGCTGTTGAAGGTCTGTCAAAGTTGAAGGTCTGTTGTATTATGTTGGGATAGAATGCTAAGAAATGACAGACATTTACAAGGCAACAGTACTAGATGACAAACACACACACACACACACACACACACACACACACACACACACACACAGGTTTTTATTACATTGTATAAAATCTTGCAGCATTTTATGCTAAATGGCTTTGATATGATTTTTAATGTATAACTTTATCACTGTCCAGCTCTATTTTAATACAGGCAACACACTCAGTCCTTCATCATCCTTTACAATACTATGTGACAGCTATTACCCTAGATTCCACCAGATACGTGTCCGCTGTATTACGTATCTGCCACGCTAGTAGAGCTGAAAGGTTTCACTTCAGTCTATGTGTTAACTGCGTATCTGCTCTGCCCCAGCTCCGGCAGTTTGGAGCCCTCCGGCACAAATACGCAGGACTTTCATTCGTGGCAGATTCCGGAGCACGATGCAGCAATTTAGCTAGATTTAGAAACTTGTGTATTACCTTGAAGACATTGTGGCTGTCACCTCCCCATCCTCCACCCCTGATCAGGTCTGCAGTGGTATGAGAAACTGTGTAACACAAATAAAAGGTTAAATTGACACACTAAATCATTTGATAAAGCCTTACATAAATGCACAACTTTCAAAATGGTGAGGACCTGAATGCAGATGCAGGGGCCGATAGGCAGATCAAGAAAAAGTGCGCTTCATTAAAATAAAACTGGATACCAAAGTCCAAACTCCAAACAACAAAAGACAGGAAAGCCTGATAAACTAAAGAGAAACACACACATGACAAACGCCTTGGGGAAACACATAGGGGAAGACAGGGAACAAACAGGGCAGGGAACAGATGCTGGTGATACAGGATGACAACAGAAATGAACCAAGAAAGAGTGAGGGAACAACACAGGCTTGAATACACAGGTGTACCTACAAACGGTGCGGGAAAAGAGACAAAGAGAGGAAGTGGAAAAGAAAACATGACATACTGTATGTGCAACATAAAACAGGAAATCACGAAACTAAAAAAACACATGTGACCCATTCATCAGATGATACCAAATAAATAAAAAAAAGTTCACCCTATTATTTTTCCTTTAAGTTTTCCCATTTCGGAGCTACTTGAGTTGTGAGATCCTTCTCCAATCACATCCATCATGACCAGACCGCTGATAAAAACAAAGATATGTTATGTATTGCGATGAAATGCCTATAAAAGTTAGAACTGGATATTTACCACAGCAGCAATGATATATGACACACACGCACACACACGCACAGCAGCAGTTTTGTGTTATCTTAAAAGCAAAGAATTAAAGTTTACAAGCCGAATACTTGGTCGAAGCCTTGATCACAGTCATGTGGCCAGTGAACCGAGGCTCACATACTGTCTGCAGTTGGATAAATTGCAGCGTTTGTTCGCTCCCAGTTAGTAAACAAAATAGTGATGCTGTTGGATAAGACGGTTTAAGTCTGATGAAAGCACATTTGGAATTGATTATCTCACATCATAGGACAAACTACCACACACAGTTCTGGCTATGAATCACCAGTGAGCTATGTGTTTACAGTATAAACAGTATTTTCCCTGTAAAACTGTTGACAAGACACCCCAAACTGTAACCTGGGCCAACTATGACTCTATTATAAAAATGTTTTAACCATTCGTAAAACTTTTTCTCAAGCCAGGAAAAGCAGATTTCTTGGAATGACAATTTTGAAGCCAATTTTTAGTTGTAAAGTCTATGGGCTGAGCGGGAACTTGGCGGTGGGGCCAGTGGGGGAACCCTGCTGGGCATATCCCAGAAGTTAAATCCAGCAGCTTCAAACTTCTTTGGCATTTCCACAAGGTGCACTATTCTAATTGGCTGATTAGCGATTAGGCAGTCTTTGTGTTCAGTATCTAGTTTTAATACATCCATGGCAAAAATGCAGACTTGTGAAAAATAGGAGGAACAGGCTCGAAATGTAAGACATCTGTAAGACAACCCTAAGCCGTGCTGTGCTGAGTGATAAGGCGCCTCAAAGTCTGTGAGTCCCTGAGTGTTGACATTAGGCAAACATTTCAAACTTGTGAGAAAAATACTTGCTCATTTACACATCCAGTCATGGAGAAGCGTTAATATGTGAACATGGCAACAGCGGCGGTATCAGGCAGATGCAGCAGTCAACAGCTCCTGCAAATTTGACTGCGTTTCTGTTTTTAATCTGTTATTTTTTCAGTTTTACAGCATGTACTGCCTATGACAGAAATGAATTCCACAGCTTTGAAGAGGAAAGCACAGGTTTTGGCTCAAAAGCAGTGGACTGCCCACTGCTTCTTTTGACCATCCGCCTGCAGGACCGCCATCGGACTGAGATGAAAGAGTTCCAGGATGGGAGAACTGCTAATTCAGATTGGATTTAAGGCTGCCCTTAGGCTAATGTCTGGTTGCAGGAAAGTGAGATGGATGAAAGTGGACTCAGAAAATTGGACTGTTTGACAGCGTCTTGGATAAAGATGTTGCACTTGACGGGCCAAAGTGTCAGGCGAGGGGAGGAGGACCTTGTGTTGACGTCATTGATGCTTGGTGCTCAAACCCAGTCAAAATTAGTGGACGGAGTTTGTCTGACGTCAAACTTTTAATGTGAGCCTGAAACCAGACTTACCACTAGGCAGTCCACTGCAATTGCCTGGGGCCCCGGGATTTCCAGGGGCCCCCAAACTCATAAACTCATAATGTCTTGAAAAATGATTAATAAAGTTGTCTTCGATTTAAAGCACTTACTATTGTTTTAGTCTTAATTCGCGCTTAATCTATCGTGATTGTTTTGACTGCTCCCCCTCTCCCTTCTCATGCAATGGACTATTCCATGTTACTGCACATGTACAGTGTGGATTCAGGAAGAAGGTAGCAAAACAAACTAGTTGGCGCGGTTTTGAGAGGTTTTGAGTCGAGAAAAATTAAGCAGAGTTACGCTAGTGAAGCGGAGAAGAGGAGAAGGCGAGAGGAAAGCAAACAGTTTTTTTTAAAATCAGAAATACCGAAGGTGTCAACCTTTTTTCGAGTGACACCGAATGTAGCCGTAGGTACTCGACAACACCAAGAGCCAGAAACTCTCGTTAGTAGCACTGCTGCCAGTGTCAGCTGAGGAGGAGATGAAGTGGAGGGGGACACGAGTGACGCTTTTCATCACAAAAATGTGAGTACTAAAGCAGTCGAAATGTTAAATTATATTAAATATTTTTAAGTGTTCTTATCAATTACAGTAAAAGCTTTGAGATGATTCACTTGTTAGATAATAATCCTCAAGAAGGATTTTTACGCTACAACGGCCAAGAAGGTCATTGACCGTTTCCAAATGTATATGTTTATATGTGCAATAACTTTGCTGAATGAGAAAATGCAGTACTGCTGTTAACTTACCTGACTTTTTCAAAAATTGTCTGTATTTGAGTTTAGAATAGTTTTTATATAAATTACACAAAAGACAAAGAAAATATATGATTTATCTATTTCGGCCATAAGCGGTCGTATTGACCGCACATAATTTCGTGGGGTTTTCTGCTCTCATTGTCTCTCTTGTCTCCAACTTTGTTAGCGGTCTCCAGCTGCGCTTCTTTGCAAATTTACTTGTAAGTTAATTAGTTTGTATTATATAGCCTGGTCGGCACCATGGGCAAATAAAAACGGGAATTTCCCCTCCGTGAAACAGCGAACGGTTCAACACAGTGGGGTGATGCGACTCTGACTGCCTACTGGGGAAAGCTGAGGAACAATGTCTGCATCCTGAGCACCCTGCACACAGGTGTGGGCACCTTTAGCGGGGCGAAGGCAAAACCAGAGTCTGTGATTTACAACAACAGCACGAAGTATGACGAGGACGTCCCGGACCAGATGCGCGGGCGAGTCCGTCAAAGGCGGTACGCGAAGATGGCCAGTGTCATCTATAACCTCCTCGACCTGGCTGGGATCAATGTCCGCATCTTATTCAAGGAGCACCAGCAGCAGGAGAGCCCGGAGGAAAGTCCTGCAGCAGCTGGCAGAGGAGCTGAAGGCAGAATACACGGAGGGGAAAGGAGCCGCGGCAGTCGGCACAAGGTGGGCAGCAGCGGAAGCAACCACCGCGGCAGCAGCAGCAGTGGCAGACACGGACACGGAGGCAGTGCCGGTCCGAAAGAGCTGCAAACAAAACCAAACGTCGGACACTTGAAATGCCACAAGCCCGTGTGTGGTAACTGACCAGTGATCACAACGGCTCTTTGTTTTTGTTTTAGATCAGCTCGTTTCCAGCTTTTTCGATTATTATTATTATTATTATTATTATTATTAATAATAATTTTATTGGGGGCTGCACAGTGGCCCAGTGGCTAGCACTGCTGCCTCACAGCTAGAAGATCGCCGGTTCGTGTCCCGGTTGGGACGCCTGGGATCTTTCTGTGTGGAGTTTGTATGTTCTCCCTGTGCAAGCGTGGGTTTTCACCGCGTACTCCGGCTTCCTCCCACAGTCCAAAAACATACTGAGGTTAATTGATCATTCTAAATTGTCCGTAGGTGTGAATGAGAGTGTGGTTGTTCGTCTCTATGTGTAGCCCTGCGATAGACTGGCGACCTGTCCAGGGTGTCCCCTGCCTTCGCCCTAAGTCAGCTGGGATAGGCTCCAGCCCCCCCGCGACCCTGCAGAGGATTAAGCGGCGTACATATAATGTGTACAGATGATGGATGGATGGATGGATAATTTTATTGTATATTAAGTGTTAAAATAAAATGTTTCATAATCAAATAAGTAGCCTAACTTTTAATAGTTAATTTTCTTGTTCTGAGTTTTCTCTATTAAAATCTTGTGTAAATACATGCAATAATTACGGTTTACTATGTGCAATGATATGAATATTGATAAATGTATAAATAAACTTGTTAAAATGTACATTTTGGTATTATTTCGTTATTGTTTTTAAATATCATGACACAATGAATGGATTCATCACTCAGTTGGGTATTTACATACAGAGATTATAGAGTTTAAAATCTAGCGGTCAAAGTGACTTGCAGCCATTCTAGTAGTATTGGAATTCTGTCTCTCCTAGTGTTAAGGACTTTATCCAGCTCAACTAAGTAGTAACACAAGATACAACAATATTGAGGCTGAACCTACTTGCTGCTGCCCGCATTGAAGACCTTGTGTTGAGGTGAGAATAAAACTTTTGTCAGTGCAGTACGGGGATGTGAAGGGCCCCAATGACTGGGTTTGCCTTGGGCCCCGAAATGACTATATATACCCTTGTTGGTGTATTAATATTGATAGTTGCATGCCCCGGGATGATCACAATAATTTAAAAGCCATTTTATCACACACACAATGCCACACATGTCACAACTGGAATAATTTAGGTTTCCGGGAAATGTGTACAGATGCTTGCAACATGGGCTGCACATGATCATGCTGCAACATGAGGTGATGGCAGCGGATGAATGGCACAACACTGAGCCTCAGGGTCTTCTCACTGTATGTCAATGCATTTTGCATTCAAACTGGCATCACTAAAACACACCTGTGTTTGCTGTGCGTATTTCTGGCTGCCCATACCGTAAACCCTGAGCCGCCATGGGGCACTCCATTCAAAACACTGATATCAGCAAACACACATTGTCTGCAATGTGCCCGGTACAGAGAAAACAGGGACCACAAGCATACAGATGAGCCTCCTGATATGCTTTCTGACAGTTTCTTTAGTTTTGCATAAGCTTTCCAGGTGGCTGGTCTCGGATGCCCTAGCAGGTGTGGGAGCTGGATATAGATGTGCTGTGCTGGCAGGTTGCAGGTGGTGTGTGGTTGTGGTGCTGGTTGGATGTACTGCCAAATTCTTGGAAACGGCAATAGAGACAGCTTATGGTAGTGAAACAGCTCTGGTGAACATTCCTGGAGACAGCGAGCCAACTCCACACTCCCTGAAAACGAGCTACATCTGTGGCATTGTGTTGTGCGATGAAACTAAACGTTTTAGAGAGTGTGTTTATTGTGATCTGCCAGAGGCTCACCTGTGCTCTAACCACGCTCACTGACATAGATTTGTGTGCATAAAAAAGGCAACTTGTTAAAATGTTAATAAAAGCCTGTTTATGTTTTGGTTAAGAGTGAAACATGAGTGTGTTAATTTGCTGACATATACTCAATTGAATACAGTACAAAGACAATATGTTTTTATGTTTTTACCTCCACCTTCGTTGAGTTTTGTAAGTAAATACCTATTGTGAATTTGATGCCAGCAATACATTTCAGACAAGTCGGAACAGGAACAACAAAAGACTTAAAAATTGTGGGAATACCTTCATAACACCTGTTTGCCTTCGGAAAAACATTCTACTGGTAAACAGGTTTATTGGTAACAGGTGATAGTATCGTGATTAGGGAATGAAGGAGCGATCCCCCATAGGCTCAGTCATTTACGAGCCAGGATGGGAGGAGCCACCACGTTGTCAAACACCTGATTGCATAAAGGATATCACTGCATGGGTTTGGGAACACTTTGTATAACCATTGATTTATCGGTAAACACAGTTTGATTGCTTTGCACCAACACATAACCAGTGAGTGTTCAAGTCCAGGATGTTTTTTTTTTTTTTTTTTAAAAGACTGCTTTTACTACACATCATTTTGGATGTTGCTCTTTGAAGTTGAAGTTTATTTTTTGTATCCTATGTCCTCAACTTTCTGCTATAGATAGATAGATGATGGACGGGTGTGTATGAAGTAACCAGAAAACTCTTTGAGAAAAAGGAGACCTTGGAAACGTGATATCAATTTTGAAGAAAGTGACTGGGGTGTGACCCAGGCTGCAGTCAACTCAGAGGAAGTGAATGCGCGTGTGTGTATGTGGGCAGATGCTTCCTCGCCATTAGAGGCTCAATGCGTGTGAATGTGTTTGAATAAAATACAATTAATGCATTTCCTTGATATTCTTTGAATAGAGGCACATGTGCACAACTTGAAATCCATTTGCACAATTGTGCGTGCATCCGTCTGTGTTTGCGGCGAGCCTTCCTTCTAATCTGCCAGCCAGCGGTTGTATATGAAGTGCTGCTGATGGCGGAGACTATTAGGCCTGTGAAGGGGAGAGTTGGCTGTCTTCTCCTGTGCCCCACAGCTCATTTAAACTTCCAGCCGGTGGTAGAGATTAAACGTCTTCTCTTCGGAGGGATTCTGTGGCTAGACTCGGGCTGCTATTTAAGAAACTTGAACGAGTGAAAAGCATGTAAAGAGCCCATTTAGTGTAAGACAAAAAAGTAGCAGCGGGTTTGCAATGGGCAAACAATGCATCATGCCTCACACGACATACCACACATGTGGCCGGCTTTTGCTTATACATCTGGCATCTTTTAGGGTTTGCATATGTCAGGTTTATATGCCATAATATTGAAATTGGAATTTCCTTGATGATAATATGTCCAAACCATTATGTGATTTGTATCAGTCATGTTATTGGAAATATTTCAAATGGATCTTCTTTGCTTTAATCTCTACTGGTTCAGTGCCTCTTTTGCACACTTTCTGTAAATGGAGGAAAGACATATTAATAATCATCCAACTAGTATGTTTATTTGAAAAACATTAAGAAATCCCCATCAAAATTTACAAAAAAACGTAAAATTGCTGTACTCATCTTTGGAATTTAGAAATCTCACGATATATAGAATAAATTCTGACATAATAAACAAAATATGTCGTATGACGTAGCTGAGATATGTTTGGATTTTTGTTAAGCGCATGCATCCAGTGATGGAATGTAACTAAGCACATTTACTGAAAGACAGAACTTGCATTTGTTATGTACAGTTTTGAGGTGCTTCTACTTGGCTTGAGTATTTCCATTTTCTGCTACTTTATACTTCCCCTCCACTACATTTCGAAGAAGTAATCCTGGCTTTTTGTACCTTTACTCTACTGCATCTATTTTGTAACTTTACTTACTAGTTGCTTTGCTGATTGCATGCTGCATCAGAGCCAAAGTAACACATTTTGAAATGAATTTAACAGCAGTCGGATAGAAAAACACCACTTCCGATTATCAGAAAAATGTGGGATAATTGGCCGAGCCGATAATTGGTCCACCTGTACCCGTACATGAATAGATATATGAACAGTTTTACTCGCACTTTTCATACGTAAGTACATTTATTGCCAGACAATTAATTTAGAGAATTAAACACATTTAATGTCCGATACTCATTGTAGGAGTGACTTTCACTGAAAGACAGTCACCGTTGGGTGTGCGGAGAAGTCGGTCTTCAATGACGTCATAGGAAATGATGTGATGATTATGTACTAATTTGACAGACAAGAATGTTTTTCTCCGCAGCAGACAGCAAAGGTGGCCACCAACACGCTACAGGTCGAAGCAGCCACAGCCACTGCAAGGAGATGAAGAGGGTGAGAAACTCCTCAGACTCTATTTTAAAATCTCAAAAGTTGGTGAGTTGCTGAACTAGGTGAATCTCAAACTGTGTGAAACGCTGTCTACAACAATTTTTCCGATTTTCGTTTGGACCTACATTGAGCATACTTAGTGCTGATCTGCCTGTTTGTCGCTGAGACTCCAGTCTGCAGTGTCGTTCATAAAGTTGACTGATGAACCAGAGAATCACTGGGCTTCATGATCAAAGAATGTTTTTATATCATATGGACCCCATACTTCCTGTGTCTATGCTTTATCCAAGGAATATTTCAACACAATTTCTTTACTTTTACTCAAATATAACTTTTGGGTACTTCTCCAATTTCTCCTTCTTCTATCTAAATGGCTGTGTATGAATCCATTTAAGAAAAACACCCTTGCCTTGTCATGATTTACACACAGATACAACACATGGCTGTAATTTTCACAGCATGTGGTCATAGTGATTGCTTGGTGGATACTGTTTCCATTTTTCCCCCACATTTTTTTTGCATATTTTGCACCCATGAAGACTGAAGGATAATTACTCCAAGGACGGATGAAGTGAACCAGCCTAAGAGAGCTGCACACAACTCGTGAAGTGCCAGAATCTTTTATACAAATTTATCCGTATAAAAAAAATTCCTTTATTAGTCCGGCAAATGGGGGAAAAATTGTGCGTCACAAATGAACATTTTAAAACCTGAAGACATTTATCTTCAGTGGAACGACGGACAGCACAAACAGACGGTTTCTGCATTATTCCAAATTTGAGTATCAAAAGATGAAGCACAGCTACATAATGCAGTAAGACGAGGACTGGTGTGAACAACAGATTCTTGCAGTATCATGTCGTTGAGCAAGCTATAACACACCTTGGCAGCCCCGGGGCCGAGGCATCACAACTGAGTAGAATTGCAGGTGAAAGCAGAAGAAATGGAGGATTTAACTGACTGACAGGTAGATATGCCGGTGAGCCGCGAATGCGTTAGAATGATGTAACTAGATCCTCAGAAGTGACAACATCAAAGTCGGGTTTACTCCTCCCGGGGCCTTTTCCTTTCAAACAAACAGTCACGGAACTCACACTGTCTTTCAACAACTTCTTAGAAGTCGCAATATTTCGTTGGCACCTTCTGTTTTCATGTTGATTTCAGTCCTGGCACACACGCTTGTTATTTCATTTATTTATTTACACAGCATACAGCCCATGCAAATGAACATCCTGACTGTCTTGTACGCATCAGGTCAGTTTGGTTGAAGGGCATTGCAGAAATAAATCACATTACTGATGCACTGCTTGATTTATTATTGAGCAATTATATCCCCAATCATCTCCGAAAGCATGTGTAAATAATCATTACAGGCATGTCAGACTGAGCTGAGAACATTAAGATTAACGCTGTTCAGAGGCATTAACACACAATGGTAATCATAATAATGACTGTAATATTCACAACAATAATCATATAAAAGAATTAAATGTTTTGAAGTGTACCATAACTTATTTTACATCAATAAATATGTTTGTATATTTTAACTTCCCAAAACAATAAAAAAAAAACTTTGGAGTTAAACATAAAATATCTTCATCTTAGCCTGCACACGTTAAGTTTATGAGTGACACATCTGAATTCTACCTCTCAGTGGTGATGTGTTGACCTGATGAGAATAAGAACAGAAAATGGCACTCAGCTGTCGCGGGGACTTGGGTTCTGCCCAGTCGCAAACATCACAGTTGTTGTTGTTGCAGCTTTCCCATTATCTGAAGTATTGTTGTGTTTTCTGAAAAGTTATTCTGACATGTTGAGTAGTTCATTCAAAACTTTTTTTTTTTTTTATATATATATATAAAATGTTGTTGTCTTTTCTAAAATGTTGATGTGTTTTCTGAAATATTGCATCGTGATCCTCAGGGCCTTGTTCTGTATTTAACCCTCCGCCTTCCTTGTGTGTCCTTTTTCTTTCGAGTGGTAGTGAAAAGAAAGACGGAAATAGACAATAAATTGGGCCCCACCACTCCTCTCGTTAAGTGCCAATTCATGATCTGACCTTGTTCAGTTAAAACCTTTTTTCAAGCAGCAGCTCCTGAAACAAACTGCCCAGATTACTTTTCTGTAGTAGTATTCTTTGGACACTAGAGTGTGCTGCTACTTCATATAAGAATGAGCCGCCGTAGCAAGAAAAAAATGTACGTACACAGACAAGGCAGACTGAAGTAGAAAAACATTGATGCTGCCGTAAAAGGAAAGTGTATAATGTCACAACGTGATCATTCCCAACCGGTCTGGCTGTCTCGGTCTTCTGTACGATGATTTTTGATGTGCAAAATGTTTATTACTGATGTCACAGAAAAAAGGGATCTACCTGTTTTTTTTTTCATGCAGCATTGTTGTGAGGTTGCTGCTTTTAGACAGTTTCACAGCCACTTCTAACTAGCAGTTTTTCAAGGGCAAGATGTCTTTAAACTTTAAAACTTTTTTATTTCTTTATTTTTTTTTAATCACAAATAACACAATGGATATGTGTGAATTCAGTGGGATGAAGATGCAACAGAAAAAGAAAAGAATTAGAATAACAGTTGTGAGAATTTTGTACCACACCAATAACACAGTCTTTATGAAAAACTTGCTTTTTTGCATCAAATGATCCCTCTGTGCTGATTGCTTACACCACACCAGCTGATCACGTCAAACAAAAAGGCCCAACAGGACACATAAATGCATGTGATGAGGGTGTTTCTCTGTCCTCTGTGTGTATGAAGAGTAAATAATCTACCAGCAATATCATAAACATTCCTTTTCCTGCAGACCAGCAGTGGGACTATGTTGGGAACAATGCATTGTTAACAGACTGCTAGACCTCTTAAAAATAGCCCCCGACACACCTACTATTTCATTCATAAAATCAAAGAAAAGAAAAACAGAAACAAAAAAAAAAAACAAAAAACCATAACACTAAAACTGTAAACAAACCAGTGGAGGGGTTTTAAAAGCTGAGCTGTAATTGTTCTTGGAGCAGCGGTCCGGGCCTCGGTCACGTCTGTTTACAACAGATCCTGCTTGCTATAAAGAAAAAACTTTCTTGAATACATCTAAATTGAGTTAACCACCTTTTCTCTACACGTTAACTGTCGATGCAGTTATAAACTTTTATAGTACAAATTTAAAATGCCAAATTTAAGGAATTCTTGAAGTAATTGTATGTGGCTGGTCAAAGTCACTATAAACAGAGATTTATTTTTAAAGTGACTGTAAAACGTGATTTAAAAGACAAGTTAGACTTTTGTCTAGAGGTTGTTTCAAGGGTTTTGATGTTATATACAGTGACTTTGAAGTTTTTTTCTTTGTCAAACACTGGTGTGACAAACACAAGACACTTGCTTGAAAAGAACATCCTTACTCGATCCAAAAGCTGAGACAAAATGAAGAGACCTGATATCAAATTTGTTAAATGACCAAAAAACGGAATAACTTTAAATAAAAACAAATCCAGTGATGCCTACATCAACATTGTAATAAAAGCAAAGAGCTAAACATCCCACTTTCTTACATTCACACACGCACGGACACACCTTTCCAACTCCAATGTAATTTATGGTCTATTCAGCAGTATCTCATATTAGAGTTCATGTTGAAACACATTCTTTGGAATGCAAGTTGATGTAGGAATCATCTCCATCATTAAGGCTGGATACAGATTTCACCACAATACATTAACCTCCACTTATTTTGTTTTCCTGTCGCCTAAGTCACAAGCAGTTATTTAAGATCGATCACTGGTGATTGAAACTTACCTCTGCAAGCTTGTCACACAGTCTGCTCTTTACTAACAGACTGGCATCAAGGAGAAGGTTACAGTAAATCAGTAAACATCCCAGCTGGGTTTGTACAATACAAATTGCATGGGTTATTTCTGTATATGTGTGTGTGTGTGTCTATATATATATATATATATAATATACTGTTTAGTTGTATTCATATACAGAAATAACCCATGCAATTTGTATTGTATTGTAGTTGTATTTATCTTAGTATTGTATTTATTTTGTTGAATTTCTTTTTATGCTGTTATGCGTGTGTGTATATATGTAGGCCTATATGAATGTTTTTGCTGCACTTGTTGTTTTGTGTTTAGTTGTTTTTATTTTCATTTTTATAGTTGTATATGCTTATTAATGCGCGCGCGCGCGCGCACACACACACGCACACACACACACACACACACACACACACACACAAATATGTGTGCAGATATTAACCTTCACCTTGATGCCAGTTACAGAGTATGTTACAAAGAGCGTGTGTGTGTGTTAAATTGTACTTATTTGTGTAGAGTTCTGCTTATTAGTTTCATACAAACGGAGTCTCGTGGGGAATGAGTGATGCTGCATGTGCGCACTGTAGCTTTTAGTTGAGTGGAGAAATGCATTTTATTTAGACAAAACCTTCAGAATTACAGATTAATTAAATCAGCTGCGTAATCCCACGAGAAAGATTCAGACAATAGCCGGTCCAGTCCGTCGGTGAAGTTTAAGTCGCAGTAAAGGCTTTCCAGTCGTTCGTGATTTCGTGCCGCTAGATGGCGCTATTTACCCGCGACATTACCTTTGAAGCGGAGCAACCTGTTAGACAGGTCTGTCAATCCAGCACTAGAGACCGAGCCTCGTGAGCAGGAGAGCATTTCTTCTAATACCGTGCACACAAACTTGTCAAAAAATTCGAGGCTTTTGACGCGAGATCTTAAAAATATCATATTTTATTTAGTTTGACAGCACACCGTGGGGCGAAGGGTCAAAACTGTGGAGCAGCAGATATTCAACAAAATAAGTGGCACGCAACAGGCGGAGGCCCTGACGCACAGAATCCGCGAAGATGCGCACTTCAGAATAAATATTGAACAGTCTGTAATTTGTGTTTATATTAAACTTTATTTCAAAACCCCTATAACAGCCTCATTACTGTTCCACATATATATCTATATATTTATTTGTTGAAATATATACGAAGACTTCAAGTCTTAGGAAATACACGTTTTGCACACACTACATTTAGTTTCTAGTTTCTTATTTCAAATTGTATTTTATTTTAATTTATCGCAACTTCTCGCAGTCGTAGCCTGACTGTGGTCCGCACTGTGGGATCAGGACATTCGGGTACATTGTTATTGAGCAGCCACACCAGTTTAAATAAAGATACAGACTGTTTTTTGTTGTTGTCTCAACTCCAATGGAACTCAATTATTAATTGCGCAGTGCTTTAACAGCGATCCAGTGCCGCGCATTAAGAGCATTTACAGTAGCTGTGTGACCAGTTCAGACAGTCCTTATCACTAAACCCCCACCCTCCCTCTCACCGAGATGTCACCCAGGACTTGTCCTTTGGTTTGTTATGCTGCGTTGCTGTTCCTGAACCGGAGCTGTAGCCGCTTGGGGGCGTCCTATCTTGGTTTGATTACAGACGCATCGTCGCCTTCCGTGCAATAAAAATGGAAGATATGCCCATCCAAGGCGCCAGGTGAGCAATAAGACAGAGCAATTGAGACAGCTTGTGTCATGTTTACACCTATTCGCCAGCGCCAGGCCTGCTACACATTAACCAGACAATATACAAATAAAGATATGCTGTTGATAAACGCGCGACTCGAGGTGCAATCGAGAGGTTGATACGAGGCGGCGTGAGGGGAGGGGGGGTTGTCCAAGAAGCGTAACGTCTTCAGAGCGACGCATCAGCAGTGTCAGCTCCAACTCGCACACCTCACTTTTCAACAGTAACATTAAAAGAAACAGAAAAAAAAAACAACGCGTGCTTTTGTGTTTTTTGGGGGGGTGACCTCAAATTACATCTTGGTCAACGTGATAAAACGCGTGTCGACAAACAGGCTCACCTCTGAAGAAACAGCGGCCTTTCTCGTGCGTAAAATCGTTCCAGAAATACATTTCAGGATTTTTTTTTTTTTTTTTTTTAATTAATCCGTTTCCATTATCACGATGAACACTATCAGCTCCAGCTCACGTTAAAAACGCCCATAGACTTTTGCTGGACGCCAGTGAGGCCCATAAAAGAAAACAATTATGGCGCATGTCCAGGTAGGAATCCCAGGTATGATCCGTGGGAGCTGAGAGGATCTCCGGTGCGCTCTGCGTTATCTTAATTGGACTCTTTAAAAAGGAGGGCCAGCGCGGATGTCTCCACGCTAGTTCACTGAAGTGGAGTGAAGTGGGCAAAGAGACTTTCTTTCACCTCCCCGAAACTCGAGCAGAGACATGGCGGCAGGTCGCATCAATCTTGAATTTGCGCATTTAAATGTACATACATTTAAAAAAACAAAAACAAAACAAAACAAAACAAAACAAAACAAAAAAAACAACAACAACCAAGACGTCTGCATTGGCATGAAAGCGAGGGACTCACACTAAGAAAAAGAATATGGCATTTCAATATTTTATTGAAACTTTCAAGAACACGATGTCGATGTTGTAAACTAGACATAACTCCAAATACAACATAACCCATTGACAACTTAAGAAAACACAAAAGAAACCTTCATATTTTTTGATTATGCGGCACTTTTACGATCAGGTTCGCAAAGTATTTTTAATAACAAAACAAACAAAACAAAACAAAAAATAGTCCACTTTTGTCACACTGAAACGATACTTCTTTTTGCTCTTGTCAGAAAAAAAAGTTTTTTTTTTTTCAAGCCATTGGTGCAGTGCGTTGTCGCTTTTTCATTCGTTTTTTTTTTCTTTTTTAAAAAACAGTAGCACTTCACACACGGGGGACAACAAATGAAAAGTACAATGGCACATGAGTGTGAATAACTAGCTCAGTGGATATTTGGGGGCGGGGGAGGAGTTAAAGTCCATATTTTTTTTAAAGAGGGGGTAATAAATGCAAGATGGCAACAAAAGGATAACAGCCCACAAACTATCTTTACACAGGTATATCGACAATAAATTAAGAACATATCCCTAGAAACAAACTACTCCGTTGTATTTACACGCAATAACAATATGAAATAATTACATAAATATTTTATATATCCCTATGTACACCTTTTAATCAATACTTCCTTTCATTTTTTTTTCATGTATTTTTTTGTAATATTTCAATTTCTGCTTCCCTTTGCCTGTTGGACACTTGGGGCTGGATTCCGCATGCTCGGATCATGTTTGTGTAAAAAAAAAAGAAAAAAGAAAAAAGAAAAAAAGAGGTCCTGATCTGATTTCATGAAGGAAAAAAAAACATATGTTGGAAACAGTTTTGGAAAGAAGAAACAAAGGGGCACGTGTTGATTATTTTCAGGTAGAATTAAAACATAATGTTTGTATACTTTTCGTTTCAGTTTTTTAGTGTTAAATTAACATTCGTTGGGGTTGTTTTTGGAGGAGGAGGAGGCATGCAACATTTGGCCAATGGATCAATTGAAAGTGTACAACAAAATACAGCAGTCTTTATAAAGGTAGGTGAGACGGAAGTGAAATCAAATCAAGTTCAAATCAATTCAATTCAGAGTGCATATATATATAAAAAAAACCACATTTCTCCTCATGTAAGGGATAAAAAGTTAGGAGAGGGGACACAGCAGCAACTTCTCCTAAATCTGTCGAGTCACACCCATGCCAAACTTTATTTTTAAGTTTTTTTTGTTTTTTGTTTTTTTTGAAATTTTCAATACTTGTACGGTAGGCTATTCAAATGACAGGATTAAAAAGTGTTGTTTGTTTAATTTAACAAAAACAAAAAGAGAAAAAAAAATACATGATGTATATTAAACCAAAGTGCATTTCAGAAACTAAAAAACGTCCAACAGTTCGTGTTTGTTTGTTTTTATATTGATTTTTTTCTTTCTTTTCTTTCTTTCTCTCTCTCTTAAAAAAAAAAACAAAAAAAAAACAAAAAAAAAAAAACAAAAAAAAAAAACAAAAAACCTGCATGGGTCTATGAGGGTGTCCTCCTACTGTGAATGTCTTCATCACCGTCAACACTTTTCACTTTTCATGACAACAACGAAAACGAGAAGCAGGTGGTGTGTTTTTTTAAAAAAAAAGAAAAAAAAAAAAGAAAGGGAAAAAAAAGGAAAGAGAGAGGAACTCCTAGGGGGAGCCGCTCCGGGGCCTGTCCTGATTTGAATCCAGTCCGCTGACCAGGCGCTGGATGCTCTGCAGCTCGTTGGCCGCGTCTTTCTCCGTGCAAGTTTTTGGGGACATGGACACCGAGCCGGAGGAAATGGTGGACGAGTGGCTGGTCACCTCCGATGTGGAATCCAGGGTGACAGCGGACACGGGGCTGGCCGGGACGATGCCCTCTCCTTTCAGCTCGCTCCCGCCGCCGGCCATGGAGGGTATGGCGGTGGTGAGCAGGGTGCTGTCCGGTACCGTCATCGGGAGCGAGTAGGGGTTGTACCTGAGTCGGGGCCGCACTGCGTTCAGGAAGGGGTGCCGGTGCACCGAGGAGGAGGCGGCGGCCGAGGAGGCTGCCGCAGCTGCTGCCATGTACGTGTACGGATAGGGGAACAAACTGCCAAACGGAGACATGGCGATGCCCTGTGGAGAGAGAAGGGGGGAGAGACCGAGCGTGAGCCAGAGAGACGATATCCTAATGCAGCTTTTAATAAGAGCACAAGACGAGAAAGAGAAGAGAGCAGAGAGAGAAATCGTTTTTGGATCAGATGCGTAAGAGAAAAATAACCATCAGAAGTGATCTATTCCCTGTGTCCTGAGGATTCTACACACACACACACACACACACACACACACACACACACACACACACACACTAGCGTTTAGCGATGCCTCATTACAAAAACCCGATGACGCCAACCTGACACTGACGCCAAAACTTGATCCCCAAAAGATCGTGGCAAAAAAAAAAAAAAATCACAACCAGCCTGTCGTGCTCTCAGTGCTTCCATTCACAAATCTAGTCCCAACAAAGTCCTCTGCAGCACAGCATGCGAGCAGCTTTGGTGCCTGTTCAGGAATTTGAAATGCAAATAACGTTAATAATAATAAAAAAGTCTTATTGTCCTGACTGCTGCAATCAAAACGAGAGAAGCTTACAACTCTCGTGTTGACCCTGAATGGGGGAAGAAAAAGACACGCGAGTTGTCTCTTTAAACAAGGCGTTGTTTGCCTATGCGAGCCAACGAGGCGTTCTAATCGACACTGTGGCTACGAAACAGATTTTAATGAGCTCATACCAAAAAAGACTTCAGCTATTGCAAGGTAGTATGTCTGTCAAATCTGGTCTCTCAACATCCGCAACATCGCCAAAGGACAAGAGAAAGGTGATAAAATGCGGTGTCTGACAGCCAAGTCAACCGAAGCGCCCTGCTTTGAATATCAGCCTGTCTGGCAATAAAACAAAATAAACAGCGAGCAGAAAACACGTCCTTCCTCACAATCAGGTTTGCGAGCGCACGCAAACACGGGCACGCTGACGAGAACATTAAAAGTCGTTTTGACACCCTAAATGTGGCACGCGGGCCTCCGAAGCCTGCAGTCTGCTCTGCTGTGCAACCAAACATGTGCTCCACTCGAGGCCCCAGAAAACAGGTTTTTACCTGCGATGCCAAGACATGTTGCTGCAGATGGAAGGGCAGGCCTGGCGCTCCCGTCAAGCTCTGCGCGGAGGATGCCATGCTCGTCGTGTCCATGGTGCTCACCCCTCCCGAGGACACGGCCGCCAATAGTGGGCCCATGCCCGCGGCCATGTTTGAGAACCCCCCCATGTTGAACTGACTGGGGTGCAAGAGAAACGGATGCGCGCTCCCGAGGTGATTGAAAAACTGCTGTCCCGTTAGGCCCGTTGGAAATCCAAAATTATGCAAGTGGCCGTGGCCTATGTGCGGGCTGTCCGTCTGAACGGTCAAAGGCATGAAACTGTCCTTGCCGATCGGCCTGCACTCGTCCGATTTGGGCTGGTCCAGGCTCGGGCTCTTCAAGTCTTCTCCGGAGCGGGTGGTGCTGGAGATGACGGTGATGGGGCTCTGCCGCGAGTCCGCCTGACTCTTCTCAGTCCTGGGACCGCCGTCGCGGTTCCTGCTGCCAGTGTCACTGTTACTAAAGGGGTGCCCCTTAGCCGGGCTCGCCTCGTGATCCTTCCCGTCCTCCGTGGTCGTGGAGATCTTGCTGGAGTCCGGGCCGTCTTTCGTGTGTCCGTCTTTGCTCTCGTCGTCGCTGTCCTCGTCGCTGTCGCAGAAGTCTGTCAAAGCGAGAGGGAGAGGAGGATCAGTTGTCTGTCTGCACATCGTGGAAACAATAACCCCCCCCAGTGATCAGCCACTTTGTGTGCACATGAGGAGTCCACACTGGTGACCAGTAGGAAGAATAAAACAGCTGTTAACATTTTATAGATGTTTTAATTGAGTATATTTTCTCCAGCAGACTGATGTATTGCTTCTGGACAGACAACTGTGTCTTTAATTAGTGATCATATTCATGTTTTCATTAGGTTTCCCTGTTCATCTCAGTGCAGACGACTATCCATTTTTCCAGTGATCATTAAAAGTGCTCCATTAACTGCAACCACTTCAGTTACTTACTTAAAAAAAAAAAAAAAAAAAAAAAAAAAGAGAGAGAACCTGCCACAATAGATATTTTACGACTCTTTTACGCACGACTTGTGGCCTGAGCTGTGACTGACTGTGGGGTCTCCCTGGGCCCTTACCTTTCAGGTGTGGGGGGCCCACGGTGGACACGGCAGGGGACGAGGCCTGGCCGAAGCACTTAAAGGAAGCCTGCTCTCCGGAGGAGTCGTCTGAAGCCCCGTTCTCCTTTTTCTGCTGCTCCTCGTATGAACGCATGGATTGCAGGGCCAGCTGTTTCCTGTTCACACAAGTACCCAGGTTATTACGGGTGGTGATCACACAGCTCTCAGGTCTGAAACAATATCAGGAGCGGGGTGAGCAGTGCAAGGGAAGCTCCAGCCAGAGTGGAGCACCTGAGAAGGAGGAAAGCTCCTCACACAGGTGACAACACGAAATCTGTCACAGAGCCATTTTTGTTTTTGTTGCATTTCAACTTAAAAAAAATAAAAAAAAAATCTTTGGGATACATTCATAATTAAAAAAAATATATAATTAGCAAGTGAATTGGCCTGTTAATGCTATAAGACTTTATGCAGCCATTAAGCTGTTAGAAAACAGGCTCCCTGCGGGTTAATGCGGAAGCTTTGACGTTGCTGTAATCCACAGAGATCAGCCCGTCTCCATGTATACATTTAAACACGTCTAAACATTGTTTCCCCTTGTTTTGTTTGTTTTTTTTGTTTTTAATTTGTATGTTTATTTATTGTTTTTTATATGCAGTGCAATCCCTCTGGCTTACCTCTTTTCCCGCCTTCCATTGCCCGTGTCACGGAACCCTTTGGCGAATGGATTGTGGTCAATCTTCAGCTGGGTTATCTGCAAACAAACGTAAAATATTAGGCCTCTGAAATCTCACTCCCACCACAGTGCTCTCATCCATAGTGAGTCTTTTTTTTTTTTTTTTTTAAAAAAAAAGCGTTTTCCTAAAGCTGGGCCTAATTTCTGCATGTTTACAATAGATAATTGTCCCAACAGGCTGAAACTACTGCATTAACACATTTTTGGGTTTTACAGACAAAACACATAAAAGCAAAACGCGCACGGGGGCAAACACACACACGCGCGCGCACAGAGAAACCCATAAGTCCTTGCACCGGCACCTTTTTTCCATTATGCTAAAATATGCTGTTTTTTCTGTTTTCGTGTGTGTGTGTGTGTGTGTGTGTAAACTTTTTGCAAAAAAAAAACAAAAACTCAACTCCCACACCGCTTCCTCTCTAAGTCTCCGGCAGTGTTAGCGCTGCACATGGAGGAGAGAGAGGGAGGCAGTGATCCCAGCGGTATCAAAAGAGCCGAGAAGATGATTTTTTTTTTTCTCGTTATTTATTTTTTTCTTATGTCTTTTTTGGGAGAATAGAATGTTACCATGCCACTCAGTCTGACACAACCAAAACGCAACAACCCCCCCCCCCCGACCACCCTCCTCCTTTTGAGTTTTTTCTTCTTCTCCATTCAAGCGCACATTGTTGCCCCTTTTTCCCATTTTCTAAACCCCCAACCCACGCGCGAACACACACATGCACGCACATACACATACACACACACACGCACAGAGAGAGAGAGAGAGAGAGAGAGAGAGAGAGGGAGGAAAGAGCGTCTGGGTCTGCGCCAAATCCTTTCCACGTGATTAAATATAAGGAAGACAACCTGTATAACATTCCTCGGAATTATTACTTTTCCTACCACAGGCTGGTGAATGTGGCACTCAAACGCAACATCACCCACCCACCGTCCCCTGCTCTTACCACCACCACCACCACCACCACCACTCACTGCGCCATAATGCTCCACGCTCACGGGCTCAAACCAAATATGACGTCTTTCATATTTTATGACAACAAAATGGTGCAGGGCATGAAAGACAGGGAGGGAAGCGCCTCTGACAGGCGCAGAGGGGACACACGAGCTTTACTTTAGGTAGAGAGAGAGAGAAAAAAAGCATCCAGGATGTAACGTGAAGCCCGATCGAGCTCACCTTGTCATTTTGATAAGCGGTCACGGCGATGAAATCCGTTTCGGGGAAAACGTAAGTCCTGAAGGTGCTGTACGGGAGTTTGAGAATATCGTTGGCCCTCACGATGTGAAAGCGGGGCTGATATTTGTGCATGGAGTTCAGAATGGTCTGCGAACGAAACACAGTGACAGGAGAGTAAATAACATTAGTGCACCGCGTTGCTTTTAAAAAGCAAATCACATCATCATCTTGTCAAATGTTGGGGGGAAAAAAGTATCAAATTATTTTTTTCAAAAAAGAAGAACATCATGCGAAATATATTTTTGTTGTTGTTGTTGTTGAAGATGTAATTATTAGAATTACGTCCCTGCAGATAATTATCAAGCTTAACAATTATAATAATTTTAACACATGCCCCCCCCCCACACACACACACAGACACACTTAAATAAAATCTTAAATCTCGTGGGATTTCCTGAGCTAGAGTAAAAAAAAATAATACAAACAACAACAACATCATCAGCACCAAAAATGCAAATATTGAACACGTGTGGCTGAACTAATAAGGGTATGTTGGTAAATAGGAAAATTGACATACATTAGTTGAACTTACAAATCCATGCTTGTCGGAGATGTTGTTCGTCAGCTTGAGCTTGTGGAAATTGACGACTTTTGACATCCACTGTTCACCAGTCGCCGGACTGTCCGGGTGAATGTACATCCTCTTTGGCATTTCGGGGTCGGCCTTGCCCGCCACCATCCAGCGGGAGTTGTGAAACTTGTACCTGCAGTCGTCAGCTGCTACTATATCCATCAACAGAATGTATTTGGCCTTCTTGTCCAGGCCGGTGCACCTCACTTTGAACGGGGGGAACATCCGTCTGTGTGCCAAAGCAAAAAATAAATAAATAAATAAAAATAAAGAATAAATATGATAAGCACTGATGATTATGATGGTTGGACACGTTAAACTTTGATTAAACGTATTTACGCATTCGTTTTTTTCCACCCCCTCTTAAAAACGAGCCTCTGGTGTTCTGGTGCTCTGAGCGCATCTGCACAACACAACTCAGCCGGCGAAAAAGTGCGCAGGCGTCCCGCAAAACATTTAACTTCAGCGTTCAAATAAATTCATCCCTCGTCTACTTTCTCCCCGGTCGGTGTTTAGGCGACACGTCGACGCCGTTTGGACGGCGTGCTGATTTTTTTCCTTCCTCTCCTAATGCCTCGAGTGGGCCTTTGCACACCGACACGCAGCAGCCATCTTTGTGTCCTGTCACTGTGCTGATGACGAAAAATCATTCAGTCGGTGCCCCCTGCACACCCACGGCGATTTCAATGGAGTAATCCGTCAATGCAGAAAGTTTGGACACGGAAATTAACAATGGGATTATCAGGGAAGCCCGGCGAGGACGCAGCCCCGTAACGCACGCACCCGGGAGTCAGAGCTGCTGTGGCTGGCTTCGTATTTTAAAACACAGCAGCTACAAACTGGTCCCCTCTTTTGTGTTGTTTTTTTATTTATTTATTTATTTTATTAATTTTTTTACAAACATGTTACAGCCAACAACTGCTCTCTACCCACCAGTAAAGATAAAGCCTGGGTTCATTTTAGCACAGCCCCCTGAGTTTGCATGCTGTCTGAGCACACAGGAAGTCTCAGCTTTATCTCACTTTTCCCTTCCAGCTAAAATAAATATTTATAGCTCGCTTTTGGGAGTTTTTTCTTATCATTTATTTATCTTTGGAAAAAAAAAAAATCCTGTAGTGAAAACATATTGCCGGGTAATAAATGTCATATCTACGTGTCAATTTGCGAGACAATTATGCTGCAATCTGAGTTATTAATTCACACACGTTGGACCAATAAAAGTGCGTGAAATCAATAAGTTATCCAAAGGGATTTTTAGAGAAGCACCTCCACAGATATAAACCCCCCAAACACACTTGTAAATATCTGTCTTTGTATAATAACAAATCAGGGGTTATTAATAGGCACAACAGCCTGCTGCCTGCCTGTCAGATAATAAGGTATATGTATATTTTGGGATGCACACACACACACACACACACGCACGCACACACACACACACACACACACACACACACATCTCTCTCTCTCTCTATATATATATATAAAAAAAGTATTTGTTTTACCTTCCGGACTTTGTGATCACCATCTCAGTGCCCCTCTTGTGGAAGAGTTCCCAAAGCTCCTTGGCTTCCAGGTGAACTTTGGGGTCGTCCTCCACCTCCTCCTCAGGCTCCAGAGTCTTCAGAGGCCTGAGGTGGGCGGCCGCAGCCTGGTGCCCCAGCGAAGAGAAGTGGAGGCCGGTCTCCGCGGCTCCCATCAGCTGGTCCATGATCGGCTTTCCCAGGGCGCCAGGCAGAGACAGGGAGCCGCTGTGAGGCAGCGCCAGAGCCGGGAAGAAAGGAGGCTGGTGACCCAGCATTGCACTCATGGCAAATTCCGGACCCCGGTGAGGTATAAACGGATGATATGCCATACTTGATCCTTGTATGACTGGATCTCTCATCAGGAAGTTCAGCCAAGTGCAGGCAACAAACGCAGACGAGTGGCTGGAGGTGAAACACTATTTGCTACAACAACAGTGGAGCCCGCGTACAAGAAGGAGCAGACGGGTAGAAAATAATTAAAAAAAAAAAAAAAACAAAGAAAAGAAAAAAAAAGAGGTCAAAAATGAAGCTGGGAGTTGGCAATCGTCTGGAAATTCCTCCTTCAACTCTGCAGAAATAAGAATCCACTTATTTATTTATTTTTGTTCACGAGTTGCGGCGAAATGTCTTCAGTCGGTCGCTGATTTTTCTTCTTCTTCTTCTCTCTCTCTGGGAATCAGAAGTCCGCACGCAGAGACGTGAAAACGCTCTCCATTAGTCGCCAGAAGTGCTGCGGAGACGGGATTTTTTGTTCAGAGCCTGACGCGCATCGGACACCTCTGTGTGCCTCGCTGGCTTGCGGACATTAGTCGAATTAAACCAACTCGGGTGAGTCACTTAATTGACTGCGGCGCATTCTTTCTCCTTCCGCTGCTGTTTACAATATCGGCATTCCTGTTAAAATGCGTTCCCTCTTATTGGCCTCGGTCCTGCAGCGAGGGCGACGTGTTGAAATATTTCGATAGCGCCGAATAATCCCCCTGCCTTTACTCGCTCCGGACATGCACCCTCACACGCACACACACACTTTATTCCTCCTCTCTCTGTGGCGCGCACACACATTTCAGGCAGAAGACGTGTGCAGAGAAAGGAGTCCGCTGACGGCCAGGGAGAGAGAGCGAGCGAGCGAGCGAGCGAGAGAGAGAGAGCGACAGACAGAGAGAGAGGTGGTAAGGTCCCAGCTCCGTGATTTTCCTAGCGCCTCTGTGGCCCATAGGGCTTCATACTGTATGGATGTGTTGCATGTTACGAGCAGCAGCGCTCCGTTTGATTGGCTCTTTGACGCTTTCGGACCAATTGTGTGGCTGCGTAGGCGTGGTTTTAACAGGTCGGGTGGAGGGGACAGACTTCAGACTTATAAAAAGGTGTTTGGAAACTCAAAAGGGCTTTGCCGTGAAAACACCACCCCTGTCCCGGTCGGTGTTGTGTGAATATGCCAGCGTCGCCGCAGAAGTTTTTTTTTCTTTTTTTTTTTTTTTCCTTTCGCGCCGTCGGTCGGTCCGCGAGCCCCGGCGAGAGGAGGGCTGAGAGCGCGCGGCGGGGGCAGAGCAGAGCCGGGGAGCCGGCACGCTCTGCCCGGCGAGATGTTCTGATGCGTTGGGGCTGCCGACTTCCTCCTCCAGCACCCCCCCACTCCCCCCACCCACTCCCCCCACCCCACAGCACAGCACTCTTATCCCCCTCTCTGTGTGCCCCCGCGAATGTAATTTCACCCATCCATGAATACATTTGTTTGTTTGTTTGTTTTTTAAATAACGATTTAACGGCGCTCGGTCCGCGATGCGCACAGATTTAGCTGCGGCGAGAAGCAGCCGAGCGGCCAACATTTCCTGTAACATCCTCCTTTCAGATCACAGCTCGGGGAAACTATGAGCCGGTGACGGGATGAGGCGCCCGATCATGATGATGATGATGATGATGATGATGAAGTTCATATAACGCCGCTTGATAATTGTTTATTATGACATTTATATTAGTGTATTGATTTTTCTTTATTTCTTTTTTAAAGAATGAAAGTTTCTGTCTTTTATCGTCCTCTTGGACAGTGACGCACGCACATCACACCGTTGTTGCCTCTTTATTCCCACTCTTTTTCCCTTTTCCAGCCTAGATTAAGATTTGAGTCAGCGTTAGTGAAGTCAGTCAGGAAAATCTGTGTATTGTCAGGACGTGTGTGTCATCTCTCGCTGGATGGGACACGGAGCCCCATATTTTCATTTCAGCTTGAAATTGCATTTTCTTTTTTTTTTGTTTGTATCAGCAGAGCCGGCAGTTGGAGCCGACGTGTCCACCGGTGCTCGTGTGTGATCAATCCTCGCATCAAAAATAAACATGTTTGTCACTGCTAAATAGCAGGCTTTCATAGCACGAAATGTCCGAGGTGCAATTCAATTTTTAGTGACACCCCACCAGATGTCATTCATGAAAAACAATATTTTTTAATTCCGTTCGTGCAAATGTTTTCGGCTCTGTAAAACTGTCATCATTTATTTTCCTGCTCATTTTAATGTGTAGATCGGGGCTACTATCCAGTGTGTGTGTGTGTGTGTGTGTGTGTGTGTGTGTGTGTGTGTGTGTGTGTGTGTGTGTGTGTCTATATATATATATATATATATATATATATATATATATATATAGTAGTTTGATGGTATGATTGTAGTTTGATATGATTAAAGCTCTGAGTCTGCAGCGCCGACAGAAGCAGTGGCTCCAATGCTTCTAACTGCACAGCGTCTAAAGAGGCGTCTAAAGAGGCGCCCCCACAAAATGCTATTTAACCACAAATTCACAAGTAAACTAGAGAGCCGTGGCAAAATCAGCCACCTTGCACAAACATTGACCATCAATTCTCAGTCAATTGTCTGTCTGCGTGGATCCCAGGCGGGGACCGAGGCTGTGGTGCATCTCAAAGTCCTTGGAGAGGGGGTGGGTGGGGGGACTCCTCTCAAAACAGATGCAGCAGGCCCGAACTGAATCATGTCAGCGTGCTCTCCGTTTAATATTTTGCACCGCTCGTCCAATATTAATGCATCTGCGCAGCTTTGGAAAAAAAAAAAAAAAAAGGCTTGATGGATGGAGCCTGGCCTACTTGTTGCGCGCAGGATGCTCCGTACGGAAGGCTGTGTCTGCTTTTGTTTTGAGAGCTCGGAGATGAATGCCTCGGGGCTCATATTGGGGAGCTTCCTTGCCCACTCAGTGTATGAGAGAAACCTACTTGGCAGTGAACCTGAGTCCTGATTCTGATTCTTTTCTTTTTTCTTCTTTTAAACTTTAGCTGAATTTCCACTCAAGCTCTGCTCATGCGTGTGAGTTGTTGTTTTTTTTTTTAAGTGAGACGCCTCTGCTGTAAGGTTTTGCTGACTGTCAGGGTGTGAGTCGTGCATGTCACATCATCATCATCATCATCATCATCATCATCATCACCGGTGTTGTCTTTGAAAACTGCCTCCTTTAATACCTGCGTGTGTGTGCGTCCCTATTTGTGGACGCAGCGTGTGTGTGTGTGTGTGTGTAAAGTGGAGTGGTCCGCATCCATATGCAGCGTGTTCCCCAGGGGCGATACACAGGGATATTCGGCCTATGTGTTGCATGTTATTGATTAGCCAGAGAAAACAGATGCCCTGGCTGTTGATAAACTGGATGAAAATCTAACTAAGGCTCCAGCTCGGCTCAGTCTTTACGCCCCCCCCCCACGAAAAAAAAACGACGGTGCGCAGGGCCTTACCCTCCGACTTCTTTGCTCGACCGAGGTCAGCTCCGTGTCAATTACTGCGGCTTATTCTTCTTTAAACACTCACCCCCATTAGCGGCACATTTCAATTTAGTGGAAGGTGTCATCAAATGGGAGGCAGTGTTGACACGGGCAGCAGCGGGGCCTTTCAGCCTCCGCGGCCAGGCTGCCTTCATTAGCTAAGCAAGTAGAGAATGGTCAATACACTATATAAACTTTTACAGGGTTAGGGCTCTCAGGGACTTTCAGGGAAGGCTATAAAAAGGTCCGAGCTGACACCACTGATTGATGAAGCCAACTTTGTCAGCGCTTCCCTTTTTTTCTTTTTAAATATATATATATATATATATATACATCAACAGAGATCACGCGTATCAAAATCAAAAACGGGGGCAGTGTATCCGACCGGACAGGCTCTAAAATCTCTCACTCACAACGTGGGTGGGTGATTTCCTGACAGCTTGTGTTTTTCAACTCATCCCATCCCATCCCCGAAGATGCTGAAGATTTATAAGTGGAAAAGCAATTCCTTCCACATGGTTCTGCAAGTGCGATTAATTACGCACACCCCCTCCCTCCCCCCACACACTCACTACGTGTCTTTTATTGAATATTCTTAGTACTGTTCCCAACCGTCCCCCGTTTTTATCAATGGGGGGAAAAAAAAGAAAAGAAAAAACTGCATTAGGGTCATGAGTTTTGAAGCCTCGGTGCCCTGACCGCGCACAACAGCCACACTGTGTAGGTTCATTAAGCAAAGCTTCAAAGACATTCCTGGAATTGATCACGGAGCTGCAAGTGATGTAATGTATGCTGTCCTGTTTATTTGCAGATTGTTAATGATAAGCAAGGACAGACTTGGTGGCACCGCTCCTGAATGGAGGGGAGATTGCCTGCTGAGAGTCATCAAGCCTAACGCGACATGATAGGGGGAAAAGGAAACATCACAAGATTAGTATATTCGACTGCTGTAATGACTGCAAACTTCGTTACGGACGTCCCGACGCAAAAAAAAAAAAAAAAGTTGAGGGGGACATGTTCAATTGACAGCATAATGACTTTTTTTTTTCTCTCTAAAACGCGACCCCCCCCCAAAGAAAAAAGAGGCGCACGCTCCCGCATCACACGCATGTTTGAGTCCATCGTCAGGAGGGATGATTTTTTTTTCCTTAAAGTCAAGTCAACCCTTGCTCCCATCAATTCCTGCTCCGGCCAGCTGTAAGGTATTGACGAAAAACAATTTTAGTTAATTAGGGGATGTGCTTATTGATGGCATTGATTTTACAGATCGACAGGGAAAATATCTGTCGTGGTGCTGTGGAGACATTCTGCCTCCCTCCGTCGGTGGACTCGAGGCTCATAACTTTTAAGTTATGGGAGGTGGTTGAAAGCTGAAAAAGAAAAAAAAATAGCCCGTTGAGCTTTTTTGATCCATTATGTTAAAAACAGCAAACAATGGTGCTTGAAGGCCGTGAACTTAAAGGGGCACTATGCAGTTTTGGAGAAGAAATTCAAACTCAACTATTTAATATTTACAGTATTAATGAGGATGACAACACAAACTCAGATATATAATTTTTCTTTTCCGTAGCTGAACAAACAAGCAGTTCTCAGAGGGAAACAAGGTCCCCAGAACACTGTTTTAAGCTGGAAAGGTGGCAGGGTCCGCCACATATAAACAAAGCAAAACCAAGTGACTTGTGCTGTCCGTTAGGGTCAGTTATTGTCTTGAGTTTAGTGGTTTGGTTATTTAGCTGTTTAATTTGTTTGGGCATGAAAAGTCAGCCAATGAATGACTTTCTCTCCTGATTAAAAATGTCCTCCCCAAAACTGCATAGTGCACCTTTAATCTCAATAAACAACAGGAACTCAGATTTTTTCCACCGTGCAACGACTGATATCGGCTCAGATTCACAGTTATGGACACAGGAGACATTTTGCAACTGTGTACCAACGCAGATCATGATGAATAAGACCTGAACCAAGGGCTTTTTTGTTTTGTTTCAGAATGAGTTTGCGTCGCACCACCTGGCCCACAACTCTCCAAACGCTTCCTCGATGGTTCCTATTCATGGAGAACAAGCTTCGCTCATTATCACCTGTCGCCATAGCGCAGAGCGAGCGCCTAACAGCTGCCTTTTCCAAGGTACATATACGCCACAGTGTTGGAACAAACCAGTCCAGTGGCATGCGTCACCTGTAGAGCATAATGCGGGGGATTTGTCTGCTCAACCCCATAAACAGCCGCCAGGCTTTTGCTCTCTGCCGCTACGAGCTGTGTGATCAAGATGCTCGGGTGGTAAATGCCTCAGATGTGGACCATGTGTCAAAAGTCTTTAGCTATGCCTTCCTTACGTGCCACTGCTCGCCAACGTGGGAGATAAGCATCGCTCCCCCTTATATCCTGCACACTGGGAATCTTACTGAAACCAGTTTTGCATGCTCACAAAGCAAACAATGGCAAATGGGAAGCAGAGAAATCCTCAGGTTATTTGTCATCAAGTTAGCACAGTGTAAATATGTTTCCTCCATGTTCCTGAGGGGCATCGGTGAGGGACTGTTTGGGGTTTGAATCAAGAAGTATTTGGGTTTGCAGCGGGCGGGGAGGTGCCCTCACGTGGACGTCTGCTGTCTATTTAGCTCCGGCTTCGAGCTGCTTTGAGTTTCACCGAGTTATAAGGTTTTTTTTTTTTCTTCTCTTTTCTGCCATCGAATCCAACCTCAAGACGGAGGGCTTTAAAGAGAAGAGTGGTATAAAGCAGTGCATTCCTCCACCGAGGGGGAATCTTGGGGCTGAGGGGTTAGGGTGGCTTCTCTCTAGAGGTTAAGTGGGATAAGTGTGTGGCTCATGTCAACCCAACCACCCCCCAATAGTTTCTGGAAAATTTGCAATGGGGTCAGATTGGATTACTGTGTTTTGGTATTTACATGGAGACATAGGGCTTTGAAATGGAAAACCATAGGCGGAAAAGCAAGTGCCATGCAGTCTGAAAGGCTGGGTAAGAGAAACCAGCGCTGATTTCAGCTGGCAGGACGGTTGAATACATGTCTTTTATGTCTTTCTGCGCCCCAATCAGACATTTTGTTTCCTGAGAACTGTGATTGAGGTAAACGGATCAAGTGCAGCGCCAATCTTTAGAGCAAATCCACGGTAAGCACCATGGTAGACGTTCAGTAGGAAATAAGGAGGTTTCAGGCACCACGCTTATAGATGGACCACATCATAGCCGCGACTGCGGCTTCAAGGGACCTCCATAAATGCATTTAAGGAATTTTGCAGTGCAGTTACAGCAGTATTCCCCATCCTAAAATGACCTTGTAAAAACTCAGAGAGGTGTCAGTTGCCTTCGAGGTGAAGCTGGGGCTTCCTGGATCTGTGCCTTGGGGGGTTCTTGTCATTTTTACCTGTTCAACCTTGTTGCAGACCTGCCAGGATGAGTTTTTTTTCTGGGTTATTTTTGGGAAAGGATTCTCCAGCCACTCCCCACAGGTGCTGTGTGCAGGCCTGAGCCCATAATCCACCCTTTTCAGTGAGGATTTTAGCTGCGCCTCGTCCCACTGGGATTTGTTGTACTCTCTTTAGCAGCAGCTAAAGAATTAAGACGGCGCGCTTGTACTACCAGCGTCAGTACGATCTTCATTTTAACATGTAAAGTCCAATATTAATGAGGAGGTAAAACATGCACTCTGGTTTATGGAGGAGAAAAATGATGCTTTCAGTCTGTTCAGAAGACATTTCTAGGAGAAGATAATTAAAATCTATTTCCTTTTAAACATGTCTTTGAAGTTTTGCACCCCTGAGTGTGAGCATGAGCGGAATTTTTGCATTCATGGCAGCAACAGGCTCTTAGAAAAGCTGAAAAAAGGGGAGACTTTATCAGACACTTTGGAAGGGAATTCAGGAATTTTTGGAATATACCACGTCTCCCTTTTGATTTCTCTCTCCAAGCACGTGGATAAATCAAAGCAACAGGTGTCAAACGTTTATGATGCTCGCTGAATATTTTAAAGAGAGAGGGAGGGAGGGATAGAGAGAGAGAGAGAGAGAGGGAGAGAGAGCTCTGGGCTCTTTGTGTGCACGAACCTTTGCGGTCTGACACAAACCTGCCTGTAAGTTTCCCCAGCTACTTTTTTTTTTTTTTTCTCCTTTCCCTTCTCCCCCTCCTCTGCTGCTCCTGCTGAAACTTGACCTCCCGTTTCTGGGTGAATTAACGGTTTTGTCAGTAGCGAGAACAACAATCTGAAGTGTATGCGGCAAGCTGAAGCGGCGGCAAAGTTGAGTGCGGTCAATTGAATCTCCCACATGCTTCTCTGCGCGATGGATGGATCCGTCTATTAAACTGCTGGAGCCACAGTGTCACGTAAATGTTTGCGTAGGGAGCGTTGTGTTAGGCTGTCTACGGCTGTTTTTACGCGTGTATTTTCATTATCTGACATTTCTTAAAAAAAGATTAGAATGATATTAATAATAATCTTTGTACTAACGTTAAAAAAGTGATTATATTTTCAGTAGATGATTGCAAACGTTTGATCAAATGCAAAAAAACAAACAAACAGAAACAAACAAACAAAACAGACAGCATTTATTATTTTTTTTTTCCAGCTCTTTGAATGAAATATGTTTCATTCCCATCCCTATAAATAGGCTCGTCCGGTCCTCCAACAGGCTCGTTCAAACCGTGTTTGAACGTTACCTGTGTGTTTACACTGCAGACAGATTAAGCCCGTCTTCTTTGCTTTGTGCTGCGAATGTAGCCACTGATGTTGTGCGTCAACAGGTTTGTCTGGCTTGGTGCACACTTCCAGTTCTGGCTTGTGAGAAAAAGCCCGCAGTACATACATTATTTAGCCTGGAAAAAAAAAAAGTCTATCAAGGTCGCTGTTTTGCCGTATTTATTGTCTGCATCCTCTGTTTAGATCTACCCTGAGTTTAATGTGACTCAACCAAGACAGTTTCTGACCCACCTTTTCTTTTCTTTCTTTTCTTTTTTACTAGCTGCTGATTTTTTTTTTTTTTTTTTTTGTTCACGTCCAAATTGCAAAGTCGTCAGTGACATTTGAAATACGAGACGGGGCCCGCATTTACGAAGTTAGACAATACACGAAAACCACATGAAAATCAGAAAAAAGGAGGATGCGGTTAGGAGCTGCGCTTTCATTTATTGAAGTCCCTACAGATGTTTTGCATAAGGACGTTTTTTGGGGTAATGAGGGGGGGGGGGTATTTGAACGTAAGCTGAACCTGGTCCGGGCTTAGACTTATAGGACTGTGCGGCGGCGAGAAGAGGCTGAATCTGGGCAACAAACAACGAGCTTTGGGGTGGGGAGAAGAAAAAAAGTGAAAAGAAAAAAGAGAAATGTGAGTGTGCGCCGTTTTGGTGCTGAAATCATGGTCATTTGTGGTTATGGCCACCTTCATGACTGTATTTTAAGGCTTTTCCCCAACAAAATCCATCGAGAAAAACTGCTTTAAAAAAGCCTACAGTGGATGTTATAACACCTGTTGATTGTAACCTCTTTAATGTAAAACTTCACAAAATACACTCAGCTTCATCTATCTCTCTATTTCCTCTGTTTCCATTTTTTCCCCCTTTTTTTTGGTGCGGATCCGCGCCGGAATCCAAACATTCACCCCCACTGCACCCACACACACACACACACACACCGACAGGACACAAGCACCAACCAACCAACCAATTAAAATCCGATTAGGAAACATCTTGGTTTTCCAACCGAGGGCAGTGAAAAAGTCTGTAACCTTTCCTCGCCGAGGTCATCCACCTAATAAGATCCATAGCCTATAGTGAAGCCGCAGACCTTCACAAATGTTCCTGGCGACCGACGGTGGCCCCGGAGACCTTTGGCATACATGGCGGTTTAATTGGTCACTGTATTTAAAGAATAAAGTGGGATTCCAGTTAATTAGTGGAGAAGTGAATACGATTGAACATTATATGATTTGCTCCCGGCCCCCGGTTTGTTAGTGCGGATTTGGGGTGGATCAGCTTTTGTGCTCGACAAATGAGAAGTGAGTAGCGTGGTGCCGATGCACAGTGTCGTTTTGTGGACTGGCGACAGTCTCGATTCATGGGAAAAACTTAAAGGAGACCCGCGTTATCACAGGACCTCATTATCTCATGTCTGCAACCATCTTTTGGGAACAATCCCTAATCAAGAGTGGCACAGACCTACTTTGCAGAACTTTGGTATAATAGCCCTCCCTCTCTCTCTCCCTCTCTCTCTCTCTGACTACACACACACACACACACACACACACACACACACACACACACACACACACACACACACACACACACACTTTGCGTGATGTGAGGTGCCGCATGACAATCTGGCAATGTGATCCGGTTATACTCAAAAAGCGTTTACAATAACTGCGCGCACGGGTATTCACACATATTCCAAACGACACATGAACTCGTCTTTTTCCCCCATAATTTGAATGCATTCAAAGTGTCGACTTTTGACACGTTCGAGTGCACAAAACATACTTTAGCATATATTTCACTATGAGGAAAAAGCGTTTACATTTCTTATTTTTCTGAAGTGCAGAGGGCTGACAAGAATAACCAACAAATCGATTTTTTTTTTTAAACGCAATTTATATTCTTAATCTCAGATTCGCACAAAAATAGACTCGACCGGATCTTGTTTTTTCCGACACTGTGAACGTCACAGATTGTGCGCACTTGGCTGTGTGTTTTCTCCGGTGCATGACAGCGACGACTCACCCCGGGGGCTGTTTCCCTCCCTGCGCACGCGCCCATAAGCCCAGGAGAAGGTGGTTCATTTACTTGGCCCATAAAACATTTATTTACCTTCAGGTGAGTGTCGCAGAGAGTGCAGAGTAAAGATCGCAGGGGGAGATTTACACCTGTCTCTCTGCTCAAACAGAGAAGCCCATAGCCTACAGAGATGGCCAACTGGAGCCAGCTTGTCTGGAGCTCAGCTAGACAGCCCCCCCCCACCTCCACTATCCACCACCCCTCCTCCTCCCCCTTCTCCTCCCCCTCCGCCTCCTCCTCGCTCATCCACTGTGGATTAAACAACATCATAAAAAATGACCATCAACGCGCGCACTGTAAACAGATTACTCTCCTCGGCGCCTGGCGCACAAACTTAACCAAAGGCAGGACGCGTCCGGCAGCCATGTGTCGGAGCAGCGAGCAGCGAGCGCGGCTCTGCTTGGTCATCCCTTTTTTTTTTTCTTTCTTTCTTTTTTTAAACATTCACATACACTTCTCTGGACACTTCCCGCTCATGTAAATACTGGCGAGCCGTTTGATGTCATGGCTGCTGCTGTGGGAGACTCCTGGGAGGCTGCCGAGTCACATGCAACAGTTTAAACGACATTTGGCCATTGATGTTAATCAATTTAAGGATGTAACTTAAGATAGGTTTAGAAAGCTTGATTAGACACAAAATCCACACACATAACCCGCGCCGACTTCTCCTGACCCCCGTTTTACCTGCTGCAGTGTTCCTCCCCATCACTGATGAGTGTTGTCCACCTATAAGATTAGTCAGTCTGCTCCTCTAGTGACTCTATGGGTGTTACAACATGTTCAAGTGTCCTTAAAATACTCCCTTGGCTTATTTCCCTGAAGTAAGGTGTGTGTGTGTGTGTGTGTGTGTGTGTGTGTGTGTGTGTGTGTGTGTGTGTGTGTGTGTGTGTGTGTGTGTATGTGTGTGTGCAGCCTGCTCCCAAACCTCCAAACCTGCAAGGTGAAATCAATTCATCACATGAGAGCAAGCAAGCGGTGTCATTATTAGTGCATTACTTGTGGTTATCTGGATTTTTTTTTTTTTTTTTTTATTATTCTCAGGACCTGTCCTCCAGCTCTACTACAGGCACCGTGCCGCCAGGCTGACATGTCTGTACTTTAACCGCAGGAGACACATCACCTTGTGGTTGTTCACGTGCAGGCAACAACCGTTGTCGAAAGGCTGTGTTTCAACAGGTTACTCTGTTTGTGAGTTAAAGCGGTCCCCGCTTTGATTCGGGGTGTGAAAATGCAGAGCAAAAATATGCCAGCGAGAGCCAGGACCACACAAATTAAAATCCCTTATTTCAGCAAATGTGGTCAAAGATACACGTAAATATCCACCTCTGTTTCCCTCTTCGAGGCACACACACACACACACACACACACGTTTCTCTTCTTCTTCTCTCCCTCTCTCTCTTTCTCTCTCTCTCACACACACATTGATATACACACTCACACACACAGAGGCACATTACTTCAGTGGTCATTTTGTCTACCCCCTCAGGGTGTCCAGTGGTCAGCCAGACCAGACAATTTCATGCCCTATTGATGAGAATAACCCCCTCTGGTGTGAGGCTGGCAGCGCGTGGAGATCCCGCCTGATGTCTGCAAATTAAAGTCCTAACATGCAGGTCGCTCTTAAAACAGACCTGCACTCGCTCAAGCCATCAGGCTGTCAGCGTACGCCTTTGCTCAGCGCCTCCACGACTATCTTGGATTGTTTTTTTTTTTTTTGGGGGGGGGGGGGGGGGTTCGCTCTACAAAATCTGCCGTCTTTGCTCGCTGATAGTTTAACTACTTTATTCTTGAAATATGGGCCGAGATGCAAAATGGGTCACGGGCCCCCTTTTTTTTTTAGTGGCTCTATGTGTGACAATGTGAGAGTGTTTGGATGAGTCCGGGTCATGGGGCCAGAGTGGTTTTATTCAAATTAGGTCTGGAGTTTACAAAAAGCCCCCATAATCAGCATTATATCCAACAAAAACAACAAAAAAACTGATTATTTCTCCTGAATATGACATAATATTGGCTTCAAAGGTGCCCCTCTGTGTGTAAGACCGTGTTTTGTTGTGATTCTTTTCACTAAATCCTTGTTTAAAACGCACTAAACAAGCATGATTGATCATTTGCTGAGCGAGCAGGTGTAGATCACAATTATTAGTCCCTTCTGGTAACGGGGTTGCTTTTAGCTTAAACACCAATATATAGGCGTCTCTAGCTGTAAATTATCCAGAGAGGTCCCAACTTGTGTTTTGCTGTAAAATTGGAAAGAATGGGTTAAACAGGATTTTTTTTCTCTTCTATCTAGACGCATCATGTTGTGTTAGTCCTCCTATCACCAACTCATTCAATCATTCAGCTCAGCCTCTGACATGTGTATGTTATTCTGAGAGGAAGGAGGAGGAGAAGGAAGGGGGGGTTGGTGGCGTATGTGCAACATGGAAATTATAAAAGGAAGCCTTCCATCTAGCGCAGCCATATGGGAATACATACAGAGAGGGGAGAGGCAGCGGGAGCAGGATCGAGAGCGGTGATTTCCAAAATGGCTCGGCTATTGAATGACAATAGCCAGGCCCCCTCTGCCTGTCTCCCTCTTTCTTTCACTGCCGCGGACGACGAAAAACTAACACAATAAAGCAGGGCAGAGAAAATTACCAAATGTGATTTATTATTATGATCGGAACAAATCATTTGTGATTTAAATCTGGCAGCGGAGACATCCATGGCAACTGAATTTCTAGTAGGCTGGTTTGGTGTGACTTGTGTCCTTTTTTTTTTTGTTTTTTGGTCTGTATCATTGACAAAAACAGGACAGGTCTGACAGCATCAGCACAGGTTTTGCAACGGCTGCCCTCGACAGTGGGAATATATACACCAAAGTTTATCACATTTATTCTGGATGATCAGATTTTTAGAGAATTAACGAGAAGGCGACGTGGCATATAAAGCATCTGATAACCCATAAATTTGGATATTTGATGCTTATGTAAAATGTCTTGAATCTGATTATTTTCTCTGAATGTTCAAATATAAAACAACTAGCTGAAGTAATGTCATGTCACTGGATTTCCATACTTACAATTCTACTACCAACACGTTTCAATTCTTTTCCAGAAACTGAGATTTTTGCTCATCTCTGAACCTTAAATTCATTTTCAGTGCGCAGCGCTTAAAGGTGCTCTATGTAGTTTTGGGATATACATTTTATTCAGAAGAGATGAGCAAAAATAAGCAAACTCTCTTTGTTTTAATGACCGAACAAGCTGAGTAACAAACTGACCTTAAAGGGCAACACAATTCATACTGTATTACCTTGTTTATATGTGGCGGTCCCTGCCATATTTCTAGCTTCAACAAACAGTATTCTGGGACCTGATTTTCCTCTGAGAACAGCTTGATTATTCAGTTATCCGCAAAAAATACATTTTTCTGAGTTTGTATTATTACCGCAATTATGTTGTAAATATGAACATCTTTAGCATGAATTTCTTCTCCAAAACTACACCCGTGCCCCTTTAACCATGTTTTTATCATTTCTCTAATATGTGGCAGTGAGCAGCCCTACATGTTCCCTCATCCGTCAAGGAAGGGCAGATTTTTTTCAATAAATAATTCACCACTGATAGCCAGCCCTAATGCCTACATGAACAAATCTCTCAGTTACAGCCATCTTGGGAGTAAGCCAGTCCAAGAAGAGCATACTTAATAAACAAATACAGGGCCTGACAAGCTCTGGTTTCACCGACGTCTCTCTGCGAGAAGAAAAGAATTCGAAGACGGTCGGTGAAACAACATCCTTTCCGTGGGCGAGGGTTTAGGGGTCAGGTGTGGGTTATTGCTGCGAGAAGCGAGCCACCCCGTTTGCACTGATGGATTTACTGTCCATTTTACGCAGGGCGTAATTTAAGTTTTTCTTTCGAATTATCTGACGTTTGCATCTTAAAGTTTTATGCTCTTGCGCCGTTTAGTGGGAATCAAATGACAGAGGACGTATCGGTTCAAAACATGAAGTACACAAATAAACACTTTTGAGCACGGATGTATCCCTGCTGTGTGTTCAAGCAGGATTTTGGAGCTTGTTTGCGTGTCCGCCTCTTGGTATCACAGCCGTACATCGACCACATGTTTGCCTGGACTGGAAACATGATCCAGACACGATTCCCCTAGCCCCGCTACCCCGGCCCTTTGGGTGAAATGGCCGTGTGAGCGTGTGTGTACGCGTGTGTGTGTCTGTGCAACATCTTCTCACGGAAATGTTCCTGTCGTGCACCACAGTCGCCACCTTTATTTCTTTTGTGGCATCACAGTGAATTTATATTTCCATGTGAACAGTATTAAAGCCAGTATCAGGGTCATTTTTGAGCCAACATGGTCATCTCCTTCTGGGACGTTCGGAAACATTTATTTCTTGTACGCATTTCCAGTGTGAGTGTATCAGATGTACGTGTGTGACTGGACATGGTTGTCACCCAGTTATTTAGCCCATCTGTGTGTCTGCTGCAAGACTCCTTACATGAAATATTCAAAGTCCGGTGAAAATTGATCCTCTGATCTGAAGTCTGTTTCTCTCTCCCTCTCTCTCTCGGACCAGATCCCCGTGGAGCTGCATCGAAGAAGAATCCCAATATCACATATCAGTTAGATGACCAAGTTCAGGGCCTGCACTGCTGCTGCTGGAGGAGCTCGAATCAATGGAATACGGTTGGGGATTTGTCGGACCACACCCACGCACTGATCGGACCGTCTGATTGGATGTCACGTGGATGTCTTGACCACTGCCACGGCTCTCATGCAAATTGATGAAGGTAATTTTAGCCCCTTAAGTGAAATTTGATTTGCGTTAAGAGCTCTTGCTGTTTTTTTTTCTCCATGCGAAATGGTTTTGATTAATAGTCGGGGAGTCCGTGGAGGAATATTATCAAGCGCAACAGTGTGATGTATCTCTTCCACTGAATTAGTGGTGCTGCTGTTTGTCGTCTCAGCGTTTCAGGCAAAGGAGTAGTTGGTTTCCTCGACACACTCTGCATTCTCAAAAACACACGTTTATACCACATCCGTTCTTGACTTTTGTTTATTGAAATCTCACAGGTCAGCTGCCTCCAACACCTTCCCAATCATAGGCCTATGGGTCATTTAATCTTTGGAACAGCGAGAAGAAAAGACCCCGTACGCTCAAAATACAAACACACACGCACACTATCACACGCAGAAACCAACACGTTATCAGCGAACAAGGCCCGCCGTACCATTGTGTCCACCTACCCAGACTGTTGCTGTTACGTGCTCCTCTAAATGTCTGCGACACTTCACCTCGCCTCCTCAGAGCGGCACGGCGCTGCACCCTGACTAAATGAAAAACAATCTGAGGAAACAGGGAACAATCCTAGGCAGGCTCCAGCGGGCTGCCATAAAAAGAGGGGCTGCCTCTCCAGCCTCTCCCTCATGCCTTCAGCTTTAACTCTATGGGCTGATGAAAGATCAATGGGCCGACTGGGCAGCCGCTGCTGCGCCTGCTGTCCGCCACTGCACCAGGAAGCGAGCCAATTACAAAACACCAGGAGGAAAAAAAAAAAAAAAAAGGAAGAATGGGAGAACCCTCAATCTTTACAAACTGAGTGATTAGTGAAAGAGTTCTGTGTGTGTGTGTGTGTGTGTGTGTGTGTGTGTGTGTGTGCTTGCCTGTTCTAATATATGCTGAGTCCGGCCCTTTGCAGGCAGACTTTTCTATCTTCAAGAAATGTTGAATGTTTCCAGCCTGTGGATCATATTCCAAACTCATTTTAACCCCGATCTCTCCCTACATCCTCCACCTCCCCTACCTCACCCTCTTTAACACCCCTTTAACCCTCCTCCCCCCCCGCCCCCGCCGACCCCCCCTACCTCCACGCAGGAGCCTCACTCCAGATCTGTAGCAGCTAGCTAACCAGACCTCTGGATCTCCGGCAGGAGTAATGGGGGGTTGGCGCTCGAGTTTGGTGCAAACACGCAGCGGCAGACAAACAAATCATGTTAAGTCTCTGCTGCCACGGCTGGCAGCACACTCAAAGGGGAGCCGGTGCCCTGCCAGGGAGGAGGGTGCACCCATTTTCCCAGGGAGGGGGTGAGGGCGAGGGTGAACACCACGAGGGGAGGGGGGGAGGCCTGGTCCTTATCGAGCCCGGATCACAGACACCTCCGCCCCTCCTGGCAGGAATGCACACAGCCCCTGTGGGAGGAGAGAGGGAGAAGAAAGGAGGAGGAGGAAACAAGCAAACATTAAGAGGGGAAGTAAAAAGGGAAAGAAAAGAGCGAGTGAGGAGAAAGTGAGTGACTGGATGAAGGAGGGAGACAGACGCACACACACACACACACACTCACAAGGAGAGAGAGAGAGGGAGAAATAGACCTGCCCAGCTTAGCAGAGGGAGTGTCTCTGAGCACACACACACACAGACAAAAACACACCAATCACAGCACTCAACACACTCTCACTGGATTGAGAGCACCGCTGGGAGAGCACATAGGAAAACAAACAGGGCATTAGCCTGCTTAAATACCAGTCTAACCATGCAACTGTGGTTATCATTACCTCTGTTTCAGCCACAGTTTTAATGCGGATGCGTGTCACTGATGACAGCGGAGGAGAGATCAGAAAGCCAAGAATGTGCTCGCACACCACAGAGGTGTTAGTCTTGATCATCATACATGTTAAAACTGTGGGTAGTGCTCAGCGGTGTGTGTGTCTGGGTCATTAAGTTCAAACTAAGAGGGAACAAAAAAGGAATTGTGAGGGATATCCCAAAAGAGTCGTTGAGTGACATTTTATTCTCTTGTTTTCCAAAAATACTAAAATTGTCAACACTTCCTTCTCTGAGACCTTGGTGTGTGTGTGTGTGTGTGTCAGGTATCGCGATTACGAATATTCAGAAACAATCATAGAGTACATAGAGAAAAAAAGACTCTCAATTGTATAACATTTCCGTTGCCTCTGCTGGGATTGAACAGTGTATTTTCAAAGCCCGCAGAGAGGTAACTGTGATCTTAACATGGCGTTCCCTGTTGTGGTTGTGTGTCAGGGCAAAGAACAGATTTGGTCAGGTGGAGATTGGGGTTTAGGGGGTTCATTTACAGTTCACCCGCGAGCATTCCATGCAATCTTTACATTTCCATTCACCCCCTTCACTCTCTACCCCCCCGCTCTCCTCGCTCCTCCGTTTATCATAAAAGTTCCCTCTCCTCTCTCCTTGAAACATCTCCTGACGTTTTTTTTTCTTTCTTTCTTTCTCTTCGCTGTTGACACAATTCGCTCTTGACATATATTCCGCATGCTTTGCTGAACGCCCGGGAGCGGTACTGTCATGACGGAGATGTGAGTCACACTACAATGTACGTACTGTAACTTCTGTGTGCTGATCCCTAATTACTGCCAAGTGTCTCTGAAATGCGCTGCTTATCAAAACACACAGCCGAGCACACGGAGCGTTGAAGCCAATGTCACACCATTGCAGCTCAGTAATCCCCCTCTACACGCTTCTGTGAGCTGTGCTTCACAGAAGTTTCGCTGATATTTTATGAACACGGCAGGTATTTCAAGTATGCCAGCCAGACGTCAAGAGCTAATAATAGTTAACAATTAATGCTAGAAGCACATAACTAATATGAAAATTGTCCTTTAATTTGTCATTTGATGTTTACTAATTTACTTATACTAAAGGGGCACTATGTGGAAATTTAAACTCGGACCTAATAATACAAACCTAACTGAATAAACAAGTTGTTCTCAGAGGAAAATAAGGTCCCCAGAACACTGCACAAAGCTATAACAGGTGGCAGGGTCAATTTGATTATTCTGTTTATTCAGACATGAAAACAAAGAGAGTTTGTTTATTTATTTTGATAGGCGGAAAATAAAAAAAAAAATCTGTCGATGAAGATCTTTCTCTTTACGATTAAAGTTTCTTCCCCAAAAACTACAAAGTGCACCTTTAACATTATACTACAAAATAAAATAGCATTCGGCTGGCTGGATACAAGCTCTCACTTTGGACAGAACTGGGAAACTTTCTTTGCTGAGATGGCACTTTTCAGTCCAATCACATGATGGATTTTATATTAGCATAATTAATCTCCATCAAAATAGCATTATGATTCTAAGTAAGTTAAATATTAATCTGAACTTCACCTGACAAAAATGTAAGTACATTTTGAATAGTGAGATTATGATAATACTTAATGGCACATACAAACAATGAAATGTTTGCCTGAATAATGTTAAGATGAATAAAATTAAATGAACATTTAAAAAAAAGTGAGTAATAGTAATAGTTTATGATATTATTGTAGATTTTGCAGTTTATTTGTTTTACTCAATAGAACGAGAAATTGAATTTGCATTATGCAATACCATGAATTATTTCAAATATATAATTTGTAACATAATTTAAGAAGATAATAATTGTAATCCTGATTTAAGATGTAATGTTTTTTTTCTTATTTTTCATTTATTTTTTGCTGAAAATACAAATGCTCGGATTAAATGTCCTCTGAGCCTGAGTACACCTATAACATTTTTGGAGCAACCTATAGCAATGTCAATACGTACAATATCTTTTCTGTGTAAAAAAGAAAAAAGTGCTCTGTTGCTGACAGAACTGGCAGAAGTACCTCCCTGTGACACAAAAGCAGCATGTAGTAGAGTGCATTGTTTTCTTGCTTTTGGTCTTTTTCCTTTTTGTTCCTGAAATGGCAGATATCCCCGCCTGAGCAAAAGAGCCTGAGCCCACTTCCATCTGTTTGTCCGACAAGAGCGTCAGCGAGGCTAACTTATTGTTAGCACATGTGACCGGGTGAACATGAGAGTGTGTGTGTGTGTGTGTGTGTGTGTGCGTGCGTGCGCATGTGTCACGGCCTATCGCACGGCCTCCCTGTGCCTATCACCCCCTCAAAATGGATCTCTACCTTCATTAATGCAGGCCCACGGCAAGCGCATGTCTCCACATGTTAGCACAAACATCTGGCTTATTTTGATTGGTCCCCTTTTTCCTCCCTTATACCCTCTCCTGCTCTTTTTTCTGGTGTCCTAAAAGGGGCACGTCGCATTCTGTGTCCGTGGAGGAGGAGAGGAAGTGGCGCTGGTGTTGTTGTGGCGAGGGGACTTCAAAGAGGGCGCGACGTCAGCAGGCAGAGGGCAGAACCTGGTCAATGGTGGGGATTTATCGTCTAATAGCCCCTCTGGGGGGACTTTAGGTCTAATTTCAGAGGTGCTGAAAGTAGGATTTTATGGAGTATGCCATGTCCTACGGTCCTTTTTATTCACATGTTTTGTTTCATAACACAGCAGCTAATTGCAGTAATAACAGGACGGGGAATAGCTGTTTGTCTTTTTTGTTTTTATGAAATTACTTTCACAACATTTAAGCATTAATGTATAGTAAAAGCAAACAATGATAAGTCGCTCTTATGAAATACAGTTCCAGCACATGTTTACCTGGCGTATATTCATCACAGATTCTCCATCCAACCTGGACATGACGTCACCTGGGGGCAGCCTATCGCGTAACATGGCCCGGCAGTAACTCCGGTCCACTTTAATATTGATGTTTCCCTCCCCTTGTCTCTCCATCAGCAATATATTTAATGGTCACATTCTGTGCTTATTCAGCACAAGAAAAACGAGAGCAAGGTAAACATGCCAACTGGAGAGCACGAGGCATTAGTCTTGTAGCTTGAAATAACTGGATTGCATTTAATGAGACGTATGTAAGTTGAGAGGCCAGACATTTGTTTTGCTCCTGACCGCATGTGCCGAATTAACTGACAAACAGTGAACTTCTCAGACTTCGGGACTGCGGAGTGTTCCAACAGCCATCAATACAAGCTCATGATCTGCAGTTGCTGTCAGTCAGGAGGTCGTTTAGGAGAAATGCACATTTAATGGCTTGATCCATTGTGATTGGAGTGCTTAATTGATGATCTGGTTGTAAATTTCTGTCTCATGGCTGTCACTGTCTCTCCTCCCCTTCTTTCATCGTTCTCCCTGTTTATCCTTCTTTGTCTCTTCACTTCCCTCTCGGGTCTTCGCTCCTCCCGCTCTGTGACTTCTATCTGAGCCTCTCCTTGCTGCCTCGGCGTCCACATTCTTCTTGATTGGGGAGCTGAATGCGAGTGGCGCTCCTTGAAGTATTCGCAGTCGAAAATCCGTCTAATTGCCCGGTTGAAATTCATCTCATAAAAATTATTCACAGCTATGCGGCGGGAACTGTTTGTGTTGGCTGCCAACCAGCGCCAAGCTCTGCGCATGAGCCAGATCTGGTGGTGCCGTTGCTGGTGCAGATGTGCCGCCTAATTGCAGATCCCCCCATGCGGAAACTATTCTTCTTAGCCATTTCAAAGCATGTGCAATAGGTGTCACTGCAAGGTTAAACCAACTTCAAAATGCAAGTCCCGTTCCCATTCCTCGCAGCTGAGTTGATTGTGTAGGTTTGCGTGCCCTTGGAGAGGAGGAGGGGGAAATGTTATTGAAAGACGGAGATTTGCAGCCTTGGTCATGGCTTAGCGTTGTTGCCCGCTGGTTGTCCACAGTTTGTCTTTGACCTGAAATAGCAACACTGTGTGCATCCAGTCTGTGGTTACGTTTAGTGAAAGATATGTTTTTGAACAGTCACAGAATGTAATCTGTAGGAATCACTTTGATTAAGATTAGGGAAATATCTTGATTTTGGTTATACGTTCAAAAAGATTAGTTTGTGAAATATTCACGAGGTTTAATCTTAGGTATTTGTGCATGTTTCATCCCTAGTTCACAACCTACCGTGATACTGGGCTGGAAATACTGGAAAAGAAAGAGCATATAACAGACAAATAAAACAGGGTTACATTATACATTTTGAGGCCAGTTTCAACATGCACCTCATCCAGTGAGTCTGGTTGAAGTACACAACCTGAAACCCATCAATAATATTCAGTTATCGTAAGATTACAGAGCTCTCACATACCCTCAAGAAAGTCCCCGCGTTTTTATGGTTCCTGTAACCAAACTGAAAACGGAGCTGATGACTTTATCTCACGCTGATTTGGATGCTTTCTGGGAAGCTATTGATTTAGACAATTGCAGTAGTTGATGGTGACTGCAGATGCTAATTGAAACCTGGAACACAAAGTCTAAGGTTTCATCTTCCTGTAGCAATCACGACGTAAACTAAACAGAGGGAAGTTGTGCGCGTATTAATCAATCGAGGCGGCCCCAAACACAAATATTTATTTGCAACAGTCCCCGTGGGATTGAGGTAAAATAACAGGAATTCATCAACACATCGAGGATACTGTCGACAGTACGCCGACGGCAATTTAACGTCGAGATCCAGACAGGGTGACTCCGCTGAGTCACCTAAGCTGTGGACAGCCGAGTAAAGAGCACAGCGCTCTTATCATCGGACAGACGCCACACATCAAAGGCTGGACGCACATGAGGTCAGAGGTTCTGGCGTATGACTATCCTTTCAGAAATTTACAAAAGTGTTCTTATAACTTGAAAAGTGGACAATGACTTTAAGCAGAGGCCCAGTAACAGCTGCTGAGAGTGAGAATGTAATCAAATTACAGTTACGTATCGTATTGTTGGTGTTTAAGAGGTTTGTACTTTTGGTTAAAACAAAAAAAAAATGCTTATAGAAAATCTAACATCAGCGCAACATTATGTAACTTTCTTACCTTGAAATAACAGCTTGATAATCATGTTGATGGTACAGTGTGTTGTAACAGGGTGAATAGTGTCTCTGTCTCAGCCAATCCACCCCCTATTACTTGTTTCTGCACTGTGTAAGTTCAGTACAAGCTTTCAACACATAACACTGTTATGATGTAATAAGTTTTGTTTGTAGTTCGCACCTATGTTATGTCTGACAAATTGTTGCAGACCTGGGTTTTGTATTTCTATTTACGTCAGTGGTGTCGCACATGGAAAACGTGGGAGGGGCGGCGCCCAATCGCACAAAATGTTCCTAATGTTGCACTAATGCTGTTGCTTTGTGTGCTTAATATTTCTGGCAACATGGGTCGGCCATGCTGTGGGACAAATTTGAGACCAGGATTGTTTACAAGGACTTTGAAACATCTAGAAAGGCTCTGTTGATTGGGTCTTAATTTGATTTATATTTTTGTGTTTTCAAGATCAAGATTTAGCTCATCATAGGCTACGTATTTTATTAAGCTTTGTTGCCAGGTTTAAAACATTTGTTGGAGAAGAAATCAAAAAGTAATCACATGCTACAAGTTACACTGCTTTGATTAAGTAACTAAAATCATTTACTTATTACATTTGTAACAGGGTAGTCTGTGACCTAACCGTCCCAACTCTGTGTGTGTTGTTATTTTTTCCCGAAGCAGAAAGCATGCTGTGTAGTAAGTTAGTAAGAACAACCTCTTTAGTTCCTTAAGCTATCCATAATTACACCTAATGGTCCATAAGAGTGTGTGTGTGTGTTTTTTTTACTGTACATGCCGGAGCAGCTGTGACTTCATCTACTTTCACTCTGCTGCTGAACTCCTTTGCTTATGCATCTTTGCTCTCTTTGGTTCGAACTGGTCTGTTTTTATTTTGTCGCAAAGCCCAAATCATTCTTTATGCAGTTTTTTTTTTGAGCAACATTTTGTGCCTCCATTTTTCAGAGGCCGAGAAAGTGACATTGAAAGAAAAACGGTGAGTGTATATGTGTAGGTGTAGGTGTATTTGTCTGCCTGTGTGTGTGTGTGTGTGCGCGAGCAGCCCTATGTCTGGCCAGCCATGGCCACATCTGTTTGTCATGTTAGCACTTAAGCGCCTGCAGGAGCCACGATACTAAGTGGAGACAGAGTCCTCTCTCCCACTCTCTCCATCCTCCCTTTCTCCTAATTACATTTGTTCATTAATCCATTTTCTGCCCACTTCTCTTTCTTGTTTATGTTCTTGCTCCAGTGGGCTTTTGCCTCCTCGGACTAGCAGACAGTGACCTTTCAGGAGATGCCAAAAGACTCTGTAAGACAATGTTACCCCTTCACCCTTTCACCATGCGCGCACGCACACACATCTGCACGAATACGCACACACCCCCCTACCCAGTCACATCTTGGCCCCTCAGTATCCCCTCAGGCCATCTCCTTCAGAGAGGCTAATGGAGTTAGCCTAATGTCTGCACAGCGCCAGCCATAAAACTGATTTGAGGCTAAAGGCTTGGTGCCGAGACCACCACTCTGCCTACAAAAAAGAGAGATGTGAGTGAGATGTTAAAAGAGAGCGAGTGTATCTTTAGAGGGAGAGAGGCTGGGGTGGCGGTGGCGGTGCGGGGCAGCCTGGCGTAACTAAGGCAACTGCAGACAATCTAATTGGTATTGACATCCTTGTCTCGGAGGAAATTTGACATCTAAGGGCAAATCATTCTATTTAGTCGCCTGAATAGTCTCCAAGGCGGGGCCTGAGGAGCACAATCACGCTGTAGCGTTGTTCTGGTCCTCATGTCTGGGCCAGCTCTGCCACGCAGCAATCGATCCTAATCTGATCGAGGAGGGGAGGAGGATAAACGGTATGGGGAGAAAAAAATGACAATAAAATCAAAAGCTCTGTTGGGGTAATATTTAACAAGCGGGAGTACAATTGGGCGCTGCTGGGGCGGCAGCCTGTAATGCACTTGTGCTGCTGTGGCATGGTTAATGTAAAGAAAAACCCGGGAGTAATGGCTCTTCAGCCAAGGTGGCCAGGCTTCAATGAAATCTGCTTGCTTTAGCTAAAAGACTGCCAGGCCGGGCCGCCAAAGACCTTCATTCTGTTAGAGCATCAAATATGGCCCCCGCTCAGGACACACAGACACCCTGATTTTATTATCCTCACTCCCCTGAGAAACTCATCTCATCCCTCTTTTTGTTTGTGTGACTGACCATCAATGTGGAAGAGTGAAGCGGCGCTGTCCATCAAAAAGGCAAGCGCTGCCTTGTGTTGGGTCAAAGAGGAGTAAAGGGTATCTGCAGTGTCTCCGTGCTCTGACAGCAGTGACAGCGGTGGCTCAGGCTACATTTTTCATTAACTGGATGCATCGGTTTTACGAGACAAGTTATATTACAGCTGTAAGGATGCTGCGCTTGTGGCGAAGAACTTTAGATTCTGACTTATTTTGTTCTTTTATCTATTCCTCTTAAAAACAAGCTTGTTGGAAAAATGACGCTCATTCAATAAACTTGTCTGAATTGTTCACAAGACAAGAATATTCAAAATTCAGACTTGTGTTTATAGACATTCTTATAGCTTTCCCCCCCCAAATCCAGCCATCATTTAATGTCTAGAGTCTGACTTTAATGTCCTCGTGGATGCTTTTTTTTTTTTTTTTACATACAGTCGCAGACGTATGACTGCCAGCAGACGATGCGTCTGCAAATCCCATCACGGTCACAGCAACAACAAAGAAGATGTATCTAAAACGGACTCATGCATCCAGGTAATGTTTTTTTTTGTTCTTATCATCCCCTGATCACTCAAGCAGATCTTATTGTGAAGTTTCCTCAAATGCACGGCTGACACCGCCAGGAGAAACATCGCCCAATGTCATAGACACAAAGATGGCTGGCACAGGCACTGAAGTCTCAAAAGTGGGGCAAAGAAACATACTCTGAAGGAAAATAAATGTGCTTTTGATGATTCTTTAAAAAGTGCAAAATGTAAGGCCTCTGGAGAGGGCCATGGTGGGTCCTGAAGCGCTTGAAAATACTGAATGCGTTTCATTGGACCTTGAGTTTAGAATTCTTTTACTCGCAAAAACTCAAAGTGAATAGATCAACACTTCTGAATCTCTTATTAAAAAAAGGTCAACACAACTGTTGTGTTATGGATTATAAATGATAAAAGCGCTTCAAACACAGTAGTAATGAAGAACTTGATTGTTCGACTGCGGTTGGTGAGTGTGGCTCAGAGCACAAGCTGGACTGGGACAATAATTCACTCCTGGAATCTGATGGAAGTGTCAACACAGGTCAATTAACTCTTCTGTAGACACACTTTTTTTCAGTTTGCTGTTTATGTAAGCAAAATAGTTAAAAGCAGCCGAATGTCTTCAGTTTCAAGAGTTGGAATAAGCAGGAATGAATATTCATATATATCACTTGTGTGCACTCTTGGAGTGATTGTTTTGCAGCTGCCGTTTCCTCAGAGCTCTGACTGGACCCATATTAATCAGCATGAAGCTCTTGTGGCTCTGAGTAACTGGAGGTACTTTCATCTGACCAGAGGTGGCAAAAGTACAGTGTAAAAAAAGGACTCTGGCAAAAATACAGGTTCTGATTCAACTTCTGTACTCAAGTAAAATTAAGAAAGCACAGCCTCTGGAATGTTCTCAATGTATAAAAGTTAAGAAGTCTGATCGGAAGGACGTTTTCTTCCTGTGTCGGTAAGGTGGTAGGCAATGACGCAAAAATGAAAATAATCAATAATTCCCCTCAAATACATTAAAACTGAAGAAACAAGCCTGTTTTGAAAATGTAAGGAGAAAAAAGTCCAGATATTTGAGTTTAAATGTAGGGAGTAAAATTAAAAGTAAAAAGTTGTCAGAAAGATAGATGCTCAATTAAAGTTCAGATTCCTGAAAAAAATCTACTTAAGTTCAGTAAGGGAGTGTTTGTATCTGACATAAAAAAGAGTATACAGGCCTTCATTTTCCATGCGCATCTTTTGCTTACCTACTCAGCATGATTAATTTCTATAAATCGTAGAATCATCTCGAGAAAAGTGCTGATATGTCTTGCTGGTATTTTCTTTGCCCCTCTCTGCTTTACTTTCTATCTTTCTCTTGTTCTCTCTTTCTCCTGCTGTTTCCAACCATTTTTTTGCCCCACTGCTTTGCCAAGCACACTCCCTGCCCTGATTTTTTACATTTTGTTGATCACTATGTGTGTGCATTCAATGCTAGACTGAGGCCTATCATCATGTTAAAAGTAGGGAGGCAATTTATCTGTTTTAGCATTACCTGTTTCCCTTTGCATTTTTAATGGTGGCCCGACACTCCAGGCCAGACCACTGGGCATTCTCCCAGTACTTCTGCTGGTCACTCCGGGCCTGACATGAAGTCAGTTTCATCAGGGGAATCCTACTGTTTTCCTCTGTGTCTCCCAGTGCTGTGGCTCTGTTACGCTCATTTTCGGCTCAGTTTGACGTCTATTTAATTAAGGCTGGACATGCTGGATGCGGTTTGCCAAATATCTTGAAACTGGTAAAGTGGTGGAGATGGAGAAAGACCTTCTTTGTTGTATTTGTTTGGGTCTTTAGATTAACAAATTTATCTCCCGGGTTACAGGGTTTAAATTCAGCAATTCAGCATTGGTCTAGCATTTAACATTTTAAGGCATTACAGTTAGGGTCAGGTTGATGAGTGAATTTAACTTACAAGGTTAAGTTTAAGGGTTTAAAATTGGGGGGTAATTTCACAGTTTGTGGCTAATGAAACACAAGTTGGCTGAAGATTGAATTTAGATGTTTAGTGACGTCCGCCTGTGTGTCTGCACAAAGCAGCGACGGGAGGTGGAATAAGCAGCCAGACGGAGGTTGTGTGTGCACGTGCACGTCCGGCAGGCCTTCTCAGGAGTGTGTGCACACGTGTACATGCGTTTGTGTGTCCTCTGTGAGACACAGAGGGGAGAGAGTGTGTCTGAGTGTCTGTGTAAGTATGTGATGAGGGTGTATTGAGCTGATGGCTGCAGATATCAGTCCCAGATACTCAAGTCATAAAAGTGTTTCTCGGAGCCCCCGTGGCTGTGCGAGCCCTGGTGCCTGATGTTATCAGAGCGAAACAGTGGCCACTCTATCAGGACAGAAGAGTACAGAGGCATTCCAGTATTACCGGAGCTGGTGTCAGGCCTGTAGCTGTGTCTGGAGGCTCAAAGCGTGCCGCAGGAGCGCAGTCAGGCGGTTGGGGAGTGGTGTGGGAGGCTGCCACATTACAGGACAGGCCGTAGGATTATTTACAGCGGGGTGTTGTTAGGGCTTTGTTGTGCTGGCTTGTCAATAGCTTAACTGGACTAACGGGGCAACAAAAGGGAACTGAGAGGTCCAAATGAAGTTTTGGATTTCAATATCGCCTCATAAATCTCCAGGCCTGAAACAAACACACCACTCCTTACCTACACAAACTCTCATCAATCACTCTGAGCAATTAGGTTTATCCCGCTGACAGGTTTATTCTTTGATTTTGTTTTTTTTAAATTAGGCAACACCTCCAGACAGCTTAACAGTGTATCCCAGTGTCTGAGAAACACAGTGTGCTCTGCCAACTCTGGACACAACAGACACTGCACACATTGTTGATTGCAGTGATTTTCTTCTTCTTCTTCTTTTTTTTTTATCTCAGAGATGCAGCCAGGTTGATATTTGAATGCTAAATTGTGACATGTTGCAGCAGGTACAGTGGTCACATGTTGTGGAAATAAACGGATTTTAGTTTCCTATATTGTTCACCAAAACATGAAATAAGTGTGTGTAGGGGTGGTTCATTAGTTACCGAAAGATCCCCTCCATAAATTCAGAAAACGTATTCATTGTGTGTCTTAAAAGTCTTAACATTTCATTTCATACTTTTCCCTCATTTAAAGGTGCAGCGTGTGGTTTTGGGGAGGACATTTTAATTGGAAGAGATCCTCATGTACTGATTTTTCATTTTATGACATTAACAAACTAATTAAAAAAAAAAAAAACTCTCTTCATTTTCATCACTGAATAAACTGAATAAACACACTGTCCTTAAAGGACCAATGACTGTTTCAAAACTGTGAACTTTGTTTATATTTGTCTGACCCTGTCACCTTTCTAGTCTTCCCCAAAACTTCATAGTGCCCCTTTAAAACCTGGAATCTATAAATACGCAAATGTTTTTCATCTCACAGGTTTAACCTCTGGACACGGGATGTCTCTTGCTTCATCGCTAGGTCCATTCTCAGTGTATGTGCACTGGGGGCTTCAAGTTTCCACATCACACTCGTATGCTGAATATTAGTCCAGGGCTGGCCTCCAAACTATGTGCAATAAAGTCTGATTTTCAATGAGCATGGACATAAATAAAACACTTTCAGCCGTGAACGTGAAATTCTACACAGTGAAGCTCAAACATTCAACTGACGGAACAAGAAGAAAAACACATTTTTGACTGGAGGGGCGCTAAGTCAACCTATTAATACCCAAGTGTAAAAATACTGCGTAGGTAAAATGATATGCACAGTAGCCCCTTTCATGGTGTTGATTTTTGAAATATTATAACACATACATCCATTACTTGTAACTGTATAATGACTATTTTTAAAATTTTAAATCAACATATTGTAGTAGTTGATCATATGTTTTGTGGGTATATCCATATTAGCAAATTTACTACTAACCATAGTCTGGAATAAAAAGACACATTATCTGCCTCTCAAATGTAATGAAGCCGCACATTATAGGATTACCCACTGACCTCATATCTGTACTAACTTGAGTATCCACAGGTAGTAAAAAAAGGCTTTGTAACTACATTATACCTGTCAGAGCGAGGGCTGGCCAAGGAGCCGCATTTAAAGAAACAGATGGCCACTCCAAGAATGAGCGCAACTTGACAGGTCATGTCTTCATCACCCCCTTTCCCTCATGTCCTCACTCAATCTCCCTGTCTCTCTGATCTCTGACCAGTAGCACCTAGCAGGCCTTTGTCGCCTTAGTGCAGAAGTCAGAGGTCACGTGACAGAGACGGCATATCGTCACAGGGGGGTATCAGCACCTCCGGGGCCTCCGTATGCCAGCAATTGTCTCTGGCCTGGATTAGTTTTTGTATCCAGTTACGGACTTTTATTCCCGTGGAGTCAAGTTCAGCATGGCACTGAGGGCCAGCAGTGCTGCTGAGAGCCCAGTGATTTATGTATTGCTGAGTGAGAGCAGCAGGTTCAAGTCAGAGGTCTCCGGGCAGGGTAGCTTGCCTTATGTGTTTGTGTGTGTGTGTGTATGAGAAAGTGTGCATGAGTCACTGTCGCTCTCTGCAAACACGAATGTGTGTGTGTGTGTATGTCTGAGAAGTTGCACGCGGGCCAAAACAAAGCTCCCGGCAGGGTGCCTCGGTCTATTTGTCTTGGAGAGGCTCCATTGGTTTGACTGCGAGCATGCCTGGAAGAGTTTTCATGCTGTAGAAATAATGACAGGCCCTCAGAGGCGGCGACATGTCTTCATAATCGGTACCGATTGGCTTAAAAGGGACACTGACACCAACTTTTAGATATCTGGATATTTTTCCTTGCAGTTTTTAAAGCAACCACCTGGCAACATGTTCAATAAGATCAGTTATGTTGGTTTGGCTATCATGTGACAAACTCGCGCAAAAAGTGGAAGAATGCCATACATGCACTCCAAGACCCTGTGATTTAATTACTTAGGCACACGAGTGAGGTCACTTCCTCCACCCTGCCTCCCTCTGAACATGGATCATGGTCGACTGCCAACAGCAACAACTTGGCCTAATTAGTCTTCTGATTTCAACAGTGGTGCAGGATCATAGTCAGAAAATGTCTAGCATTTGCCCTTGGTAAAGTTCAGACATTCGTTTGAAAGGAGACATATCATTCTCATTTTCAGGTTCATCATTTTATTTTGGCTTACTACTAGAATAGTTTTACATGCTTTAATGCATATAAACACAACCCAATTTTCCAGTGCTACAGCACTATATTACCCCTCTGTCTGAAATGCTCTGCTTTGGCGCCTGTCACTTTAAGGCCTCCCTTCCTGAATATCCAGTCTCTTCTGATTGGTCGCCTCACACAGGCCTGAGCCAGCACTGCTAACAGCAACAGCTGTGCTAAATTAATTCTTTTGTTGTTGTTGTTTGTTTTGAGGGGGGGCAGAAGGGCTCAGTGAAAATCTTGGGGTGGCCACCAATAGGGTGGTATTGATGGGTGGTTAAAAATGGCTGTAGATGTCTAATTTTAATTAATTTATTATTCAGTTTTCTTTATTTACTAGCTGTAAATAAATAGTACCTAATGTTAAATATCACATTGAAGCGTGTTATGCATATTCAACTCATTAAGTGAAGGGGCTGTCAGGGGTCAGGGGTCGCTTTGGCCCACCCTTTGGGACTCTACTGTATGCTGAAAGATTTTAATTGGTGAAGGTGGTTGTTTTAGAATGAAGGCATCAGCCCCCATGATCCCACACAACTTACGTCTTTTGTTTTGAAGGTAGGACCCCTAGCGGCAGTACATACTCTGCCTTCAGATACATGAAAGTTTAATAGTTGGAGCACAAACTGGAGAGAGCAAGCTGTTACAATGGGACCAAGAATCAATTAGGTCATGCCTACCACACCCTGGGCTTATGTGCCCTATATCCATCAGTATCCATATCCATATTCCTTTGAAATATGATGTCCTAAAGATGGAGCCATATTTATTCTCGATGGTGCGTTTTTGGATCCCTGAGATATTTTAAAAAGGGGCATCTGTCCCCTTGGCCTGGTCAGCCATCTGGATTAGACGGGACAGGGAGAAGATGTTAATGCACTTCATGATGAGAAAGGAGGATGACACCTTTGACCTTCCCTAGCCTTTGACCTCTGCAGCCAATATGGAGCCACTGACGCTATGGGTTTCCTATATCTAGCATATGCTGGCCAGGCCGATACGTTAAAAGAAATTCCTCATTTGCCACACGCTGTTTATATAGCTGCTCCCCCGTGTTGTAAACAGCCAGGCTGTAAGAAAATAGATATTTACTTCACAGGCTTTCTATTTGATTAGAGAGCGAAAAAATTGACATGCATATCGGATATGCCGCTGCACTTATTGGCACAAATGCTAATGGAGAACGTGGATGTAGATACCTGAACAGCGTATACAACAGAGTCAAGTCAAAATCTCTTTGTGTACTGCAGAGCCTTCGGTAATCATTCCCTTACATATGTATGGGTACACGCACTGAGTAGAGATTGGGTGTGCACATTTTGCCAACCCAACAGAGTTTCAGTTACATTACACAGAAGCTCAGGTCCATTGCTATGTAAGAAGATCTGACTCTAAATCACTGCTGCATTTCCAGGAACCACCGCTAGAGTGACAGAGAGAAATAAAGCTCCACATGCTCCTCCCTCCTATGATGGCTGTGACTCCTTCAGTAGCAGTTTCTCAGCACATTGACATTTATATAGTGTTTCCCTTGGGGTGCAGCCAGGGAGCCCAAGGTGGCTGCAGTCCAGGGGGCAGTGGTTGGTAGGGGTGGTGGAGTGGTGGGGGTTGAGTCCTTTTTCGTGTGAAGCCAGGGTAGCTGAGCCCTTGTCTACTGAAGCCAATGAGAGATCACTTTTCTACACTGAGATTTAATTAGAAATTAGAGTGCACACCACCTCTGACCCCTAATCCTGCGGTGCTCTTGTTGTGGGGAGGAATTTGAAGCATCGGTCCACATGTAATGTAAAATAATAATCCTCCAATGAAAGCAGTCGTAGCAGATGCTACAATGAGGAAAATCCATAGGAATACTAAGGATGGTTAGAATCAATAAACTTGAGGTGCATTTCATTTTATTTGAAATATCATAAACGAAAGTTAAAAAGTGTATAAATCACATAACTTTTATGAGTTAGACAGTAAGAGTACAGAAAGGTAATTTGGGAAAGACCTTACAATTTTTAACATCCCTCATCTTTTTTGATAAATTGTATTTTGAACAAAGTGCAACAGTTAAAACGTGAAAAGCGAAATTAAAGGAGTAGTTTTTTTCACTGTTTGACACATACAGCAATTAAGTCATTTTGACGAATTTGGGGTGAAGCGTGTTCTCTTTCAATTTAGTGTGCTGTCAGCTGAATTTTACATATATGGAGAGCGAGCAGAGAAAATCAACTACAGTCCCTCCACTTCCTGCACACGTTCGGTCATAGAGCTGATAGCTGGCTGCCCAGGGTGCATTTCCAGTCATCTGGCCAGTCCTGTGTGCTAAACATTGACCTTGTGACCTCTGCTCATGACCCCTGACCTGTGATGTTGACCCCTTGTCCAGGGGGATGGGTCTCTTATATATCTCAACTGGCCGTCTCCATTGACTACCTGCCAGGCACCTGCTCTGAGAAATGAAGCCAAGGCGAATGCCTCTCTTGGGAGCCTTTTGGGCTCCACAGACAACAAGGCCTGGCCTCAGCCCTGCATTTGAATAGGCTTTGAGTGGCCCTGGTAAACCAATCTCCCTAATTATCTATTGAAAGAACATTCTTTTTCCTTGCCCAGTCATTACCTTGATTTCAATTGCTGAAAAGTAACATGGAGGAGCTAAAAGAAGAGTGGGGAGGGAGAGGATGTGGAAAAACATACATGCATGCATGTGCACGCGCACTTAAGAGACATATAAAGACACAAAAGACTGTGTCTTCTTGATTTCATTAAGGTTAATTGTAGGTCACAGGGAGCAGATTTGGGATATAAATCTATGATACGGGTGCAGGTCAAGGCAATGAGGAGAAATTAAACATGAATATATGGCTTCCAGCTGCATTCTGCTGCATTAATAAGTGCTGTTAGGGCAGGTTGCCCCTCAATCATTTCTCCATGTCTAACTACACTAATTTGGGTTTTAACTCTGGTATGAATATTAAGACATCATAAGACATCTTGCTCCCATTTCAAATAGTGTTATAGAGTTCCATGATGTTCATATCTCATAGAAAGACACAACATCAGGGATCAGGGAGAAGAGAATATGGTGCAGCATGAGACGTTGTGAAATGAGTTAATACCTCAAATAACATTTATAAGTGGAAAATACAGGAAAACATCTGGATAAACACACACAGTATGAAACCTTCATCATCACTTTATAGGTCTGTGTCTGTGGATGATGCACCGGCAACCCTGCAAGGTGTTCATGATTGGCATGTTTGCAGTTGAGATTTGGGTCTCCAGGTGTCCTGTCTACCTAATTGCTAGAATAAATGTAAAAGTTCTTCATGTTGCAACTTTCTTTAGTTAGTTTCTTCAGTTTTATATTCCTCTCTTTCAATTTTATATTTGTTACAACGCTGTCCTCGAGCTCTGGTTTGTTTTAGGCACAAAGGACACTTGGTTAGCGACAGGTTAAACATCATGGCTTGGCTTAGAATACTTGCTTTTATTCCAACAAACAACAACAGGCCAGACTTCAGGTTTTGTGTCACCACAAACATGCCTGGAAATTGTCACAAGGTCTCTTTCAAAAATATCCAGCGGTTTGATACTTTCAAATGCCAAAACATTTGCAGAAATCGGTAACACTTTTTCCTGGTTTGGTCGAGGAAGCATACACACCCATCAGTGGTGCTCATGCCAGTGGTCAAACTGTGGGTGTTTGATAATGTCCAGCAGTTATAATGCACTTTGCTGTTTGTTTCAGTGTTGCCTTGGCCTCATCCCCTGATTAAACTTAATCATCATCCAAATTTGACAGAAACCACAATAAACCACTCAAAAAACCTTCCGCTCTACTTTGTGAAGAGTTTCAGGAGTTTTTCAAAAGATAAACTTTGCCTTTGTGCCTCGGTTACCATAGTTTTATCTGCACGCTGTACGACGGGGTCAAGAGCGAGGAGATAGTCACTCAAGAGCAGGCTCTCGGGGGTCTAGGGCTGTTCTCAGAAAGCACTCAGGGCTCGCATGCAGTCACCATGTAGTGGGGGAGATAAGAGGGGACAGAGTTACCCTTTGAAACTAAATATAGGTCATGACAAGCAGCATTTAGGTTGTGTTTCATGCCCATAACATCCCTGTTTTGTGCCTATTTCTCTCCTAGTGTCTTGTGAGTTACTTGGTAAAGGATGTTGGTTGAAGGGTTTGAACATCTGCCACTAAAAACACAAAGATAAAGACAACAACACAGGCTACATTTGATCCTGTAGCACCAAATACACCTCGCTGGGGCATAGACAGCATCTATATTTGCGCTACAGAAATCCACGTCTTGTTCTTTCAATCTGTTATTGAGATTTCACATTTTCTAAGCAAACTAGATGAAATGGAATGATGAGAGTATTATACTCAGACAGTATAAAACTGATTAATGAAGTTGTCAAAAAACAAAAACACATATACATGGTATTAAAAGCTTTGATTCTTTGTGGAATAACGTGGTCACCTCAACTAACTTGCTTACTTTTTTTCAACACTGTAAAAGTGAGTGAACGGCTCGTCGAGATAAGGGTTTTATTTGCAATAATGTGCCTGTTGAGTGCTGCTGTGGGCGGCAATCTTCAGACATCCTCTCATAAAAAATAAAAAAATAAACCCTGCTATATTGCAGTCTTTGAACTCCTCTGAACGTCTGTATATCTTAAGTTCTTTAATCTCCAGCAGCCTGTCTGCTCAAGCAGCAGCACCTCCAAATCTGCCCCAGCTTTGGACACTGACTGGAACCTCAACTGTCTACACTGTGTGATCTCAGAGCACACATGCACACACACACACACACACACACACACACACACACACACACACACACACACACACACACACACACACACACACACGCACACACACACACGCATACACACTTCATGTCCACTTAGTGAGCTTTCATGTCTTCCACCTGATAAAACTTCTCAGATGGTCTGTTGAATTTGCATGTTTTCTATTTTTTCATAGTAATTTTTCATGTTGCATTAGTTGGAGTCACCGGTCCTCAAAAATTGTAGTCTATCATCCCTGAACCGGAGATTATTGGGCCTGTTAAAATGATACATTTAAATAAATGTACCTACAGCAAGACATATTTTAGCCACCTAAAGGAAGGAATACCTAAATATATCAAAACATATTTCAAAACATAGTGTGCACTTAAATGGATATACAAATATATTTTGGGTTAGATACATCTCACTCTGCCTCCCGGTTGGACCTACGTCTTGCTTCTCCACACAGACTGAGTGCTGACGGTCATCTATTGCAGAGGATACACAGACTAGGGATAAGTACCTCACACAACCCCACATTACTGCTGACCCGAACTGTCACTTCAGGTCACTATCTGTTGCTGAACGAGGTAACAAATGGATCAGGGCTGCAAGCTTAACATCGTGCGAGGATGTAAGGACGATTTTAATTTTTAGTTGGGACTAATGCTTGCTCATGGGAGAATGTTTTGGTCACTGTGCATTAGATATGATCAGACTTTATAACTACGTCATATTGGTGACGTAAGTCCTTTCACAGTGTCTCAAGCAAAGGATTAGCATTTAGCTAATTTAATTTAGCTTCGATGATCAGATTTGTGTGGCCTTCAGGAAGTTTCTCATTGTGCTGCCTTAAAAAAAAGAAATGAAATACTCTCAGATATGACCTTTGGTGACCTCTGATGGCATTACATATTACATTAATGATAAACAGCAATGCTTTATCCCTCTCTAATGTCTCTACATGGTTCCTCTCATGTCACCAGACCCACCCCCACCACTGACCTCGGCACCATGAACCTCTCGGGCCCTTGAAGTGGTCCTGGCCTGGAAGATAAATGATGTGACTGAGGAACCGCTGTCTACAGAGAGCTTATTGGAGCTGATGGGGTCTAATCCTGAGATCTTTTGGAACCCACCCCCCCCCCCCCCCCCAATGTTCAAATATGTGCATGAGCCGAGTATGTAGAAATGTCAAGAAATAAGTACGCCTATATTTAAAACCAACCGCTCTGACTGTGGCATCATCAGGACAAGTCTGCTCCGTCTTAGCTGTTTGATGTCAGTGGCGGGGTGTTGGGTGGTGTTGGTACAGAAGACGGCGGCCCTAGAGGCTCCGTAAGACGTAGCTATGAGGAGTAAACACGACAACGCGCAGTGCTTATTGCTACTGACAGGAACCACACTGGGGCTGTGAGTATGGTCACAGCTGCTGAGAACATCAGCACATCACGATATGGTTCTGTTATTTCGACCACTGCGGCGAGCGACTGAAGCCTGGCAGCCTGTATCTGGTGGGGGTCAGAGTTCTCGACCAGAAGTCAGAGGTCACTGTGGATCAAATGCGACTGTAGGGGTTCATATCAGATGTGCGGTCATATGAATATGGGAAGTTTGTTGTTGGCAGCGAGGGATGGAGGACGTGCCTACGATGGACATTTATCTGGCTATGAAAGATTTAGGTGATATTTACAGAAGGATGCAGCAGCACTAGGCCATACTGTTTGATCTTGACTCATTCTGTTTAGGTCATGTTTACATCAGTCAGTGTTTTAAATAGCTGAGAACTGTGCAAGTCACAAGGCAGTTGATTCAAGTTTTCTTCTTTTCACCCTAAAAGTCTCTAGATCAGTGACTTGGACCTTTATCCACAAACTAAATCGGTGCCACTGCGTCGGACAGACAGCGAGCGTTCACCTCAGCTGGATCCTTTCATTCAAAAACAGATCTAGTATTTTGGTTCTTCTCATTCATGTACTAGATTCCCCTCCCTCATCCCAGACTCCCAAAGGGATACAAAAAAAGCTTGAACATTTTCATGCTTTGTCAGAGTGGTAATGAAATCCATCCCTGCCTGGCAATATTTCAAACTGTTCCACAGGCAAAAAAAAAGCAACAAAAAAACATACAAATCTAGATTAAGATTAACTTTCACGAAGCAATACATCAGTATTCTGTGGCTAAAGCTTCCATGTACATCACATTCCAGCAGCTGCTTCACAACAAATGCATTCCAGTAGTCTCCAAAAGAAATTTGTGTGTCAGCTCGTGCGTGTGTGTGTGTGTGTGTTTTTCACGTTTTTTGATTGACTCTTTAAAACGACATGTGCAACGCTGAGATTTGTTCAGGACTTTACATGCGTAATATATTTTCATACAATTCATTTTGCTCTGGTTTGAAAGCTTGAAAGCGGCCAATTTAGCCACGGCGCAGCGGCGCATCCCATCAGTCACCGCTGCTTCTTGCTAGCTCTGTAGCTGTACGAACAGTTGAGAGCACTATGAAACTTTTCTAACCCCCTCTGTGTGTGTGTGTGTGTGTGTGTGTGTACGACTGGATGGAGGTGGGGCTGTGGGGTGAGTGATGACACTGGCGGTGTAATCCCACCGACATCTGCTTCTAATCTGCAACATGAAAAAGACACTCTTCTGACCCCATACCTGCCCCCAACCATCCTCTACCCCCACCCTGCTCCTTCTGCCCGACGCTTGCTTGCTCCCTCTCTCTCATTTGAACCCAAATCAAACGGCGTATTGGGTTACGAAAAGGTTTCTGCCACGACTCGCAATCAAACATACAAAAAGAGGGGAGTATTTATTCACTCCTCGTGCTCTCATCCATCCTCGGCTCGTCGGAGAGTTTCGTTCAGTGTGGAAGTAGCTGCATGTTTTCCATTAAAACAGCAAAAGAGTGGCAGAAAAGTCTCGTTTTGCCAGTACGGATCGAGCCAACGTGGAGTAAAAAGTGGCACTATGATGACAAAATGCCAGTAAACAAAATCAAACGCACGGCCAGTTGCTCAAAACAGCCTCCATTTCCTTTTTCTATGTCACTGCAGGTCCCAGATCGGGCTGACATGAGAAGAAAAAGAAGGGAGCGGGGAGAGAGAGCACTCGGGCTTGTGGCGAGTGTGGGTGTACGTACAGTGAGCGGGGACTTTCCAGTGGATGAAGATTGCCTCACTAGAGGAAAGTATTTATTCAGGAGCAGTTAGGAGAGAAATAATACGGCAGCCAAAAAGCTCAGCCTGAGCGGATGAGCAAGAAGAGGATGTGGGTGATTGAAACATGGCTGCAATTTGTTTTAACTGGCTGTAGAAATAAGCATGGCAGAGCTCTTAGGGCTTGGTAGTTGTAAATCTGGAGCCTTGCAGGAGTATTGTCGGTTCATAACCTTTCTCTCTTTCTTGCGCGCTCTCTCCCTCCCTCACACCTCCCAGGGGTACATTTAGCTGGGGAAATGGAGCTTTTCTTCCCTTTATTTGACTTCCTTGTCACTGGCAAACTACCCCCCCCCCCCCCCCACTCTCTTTCTCTTGTTGTCTGACACACACACACACACGCACGCACACACACAATCGCCTTGACCCACGTTTTGCAGGACCCCTAACTGTTGGTGTGCAGACCAGCCGTGGGAGGACATGGACACAACACAGGGATACATTAGAGAAAATCACTTCCCCCTTCCAGCCAACAATGGTTCTGGGAAGTCATGTTATTCTTCCGTGATCTGGGTTCTCTCTGTCTTCCTCTAAATGCATATTTAAATGCATTATGGTATGGTGCAGTTTATATGTGTACACTGCAGCTTGCACTGCGTATGTCCACTTCTGTGTCAAGCCCTATTTTGGCCACAAGATACAGGGTTTGTTGCAAGTGCAGCAGTTTTATTTGATCTGAATAGACAAGTAAGTTAGGACATTAAACATGGACATACAGTACATGATGTATGAAAGGAGGCTTTCACCCAAACAAACATACAAAATATTGGATGTGGAGAGTTTGGCTTTAATTACTCAATGACAACATTCATATAAGTAAAATGTGCAATATTACTTACTGATACTTATGCACTGATACCAACACTTTACTCCGTTTGTACTTTTTGTATTTTGTATTTTAGTCTATTGTGTTTCTATAACTATTGTATTTTATTCTAATACTCTGTTTCTATATTTAAGAGCATTCTCTTGCACAAGGATTTTTCTGCTAGATTTATGCAGTTCTATCTCATATTGTCTTATCTTATCTTATCTTATCTTCAAGATAAATAGATCAAGATCATAGCCATGCACAAGACCAACAAAAAAACTAAGGAAAGGAAAAAAACAAAAAGCATCCCTTAATAAAACTGTCCCAAAGCTGGAATCAGGGTTTATTTTCTCATGAAAATGAAAGTAAATAGATTTTGCAGGACTGAAACAACCATTTCTTCAGTATAAAGTAGTTCCAATCATGACTATTTACTTTGAGAGGTTTGGAAGGGCAAGTTACAGTCAAATACTTACTGTGAGCAGTAACACAATTTGATTTATCAAATTTTTACTGAGTTTGCGGGCATCGTGACGAACGTCTAAAAAAATGTTCAAATAAAACTGAAACTGTTCGCATGGCTGGAGAGAGAGAAAAGGTTACTTTTTAATTGCGTGGATTTGGCCTTAAATGATCTCACTAAAGATTCTGCATGTGTGTGAAGAAGACCGAGATAGAAAGAGACAACACTGAAAAAGAGGAGTTATGTGCCAAATGTGTGAGCGGATCTCTCTGTTCACACCTCTGGTTCAAGGCCTCGCCAGCCTCCTGGTCTGTTTAGTCAGCCTCTCTCCCAAAGAACACACACACACACACGCACACAGAGGCATATATATATGCAGGCACACTTTCTCCATTTTCTCCATCACCTCCAATATTCCCTTTTCCTGATCCCTTCCTTCCTTTGGAGCTCTGACTGAAAAGTGCTGCTCTGTAACATTTGCACACAGGTCTGCGGGTTACACACTGCTGCATCCCAGAGAGCTGTGTGCTTCTCACCCTCCGCTGTGGGTCAGTACTCAGGGTTTACACAGGGGGCAAAGGTGTTAATGCTACATGCTTTAAAGAAGTACAAGATGTCTTCACTTCAGCTCTAACAGGCACCCTGGGTAAAAGCTGGAACTAATCTGAGAGGTGTGTATGTGTGTGTGTGTGAGTTTCTCTTTGAGTGTGTGTGTGTGTACAACAAGACGGAGAAGATTCAAAGCAGAGGAATGAATTTGTAAGTGAAGTTCAGAGGTGCTCTCACAGCTGGACAATAGTAAATAATTATTTCTGTGGTGTTGAGGTCAGTCTGTTTACAAAAGAGAGGGGCTTCCACTTCCGTGCTTTCTCTTCCATTCTATTTTGTGCTGCTTTAGCTCACACAAGGCCGATTTTTGTGTCGTGTGACTATTCAGGGACACCGAAAAATTGCATGGGTTGCTGTTTATTGACAATTCATAATTTAATGACACTGTTTTTCAGCAGATCTCAAAGGTGAAATATTTGTCCTGTTTGAACCGGATGTTTAAAGGTACAATATGCAATAATTGGCCCTAATAATAGCCACCCTTAGCTAGTTAGCTCTGTTAGCCATGCAGCTAGCGGTTCTGAGCGGGAGCCTTGGAGACCAGGGGAGTGTGGGAGGAGCAGAGGACTAGCAGAGGACCTTTGGTCTGGGACGGGCCAGGGCTAGCTGGCTTGCATGTTAATTTCATTAGATATCTCTGCCACACAAAACATAGAAATCACAATGTCATAACTGACATTTATTCACATTCTGCTGTTAATTTTAGCTAATTGCGACTGAAAATCTTACATATTGCCCCTTTAAGTGTTTACCGAGTCTTTACTCTATCAGTTTTAATTTAACACACTCTAGTCTTCCCTCTGTTGCACTGATCTTTATTACTTTCCTGAGCAGTATTGTTTTTATGCACGGGAAGCAATCTTTTAAAACCTAACAGATTATTTGAATTGCATATGATCAAGAATGTATAGACATATGTGAAAATTCCCCGCTGTCAAGTCCCCCCAAGTCCCCCGCCTGAAGTGACAAAGAATTAATATCAACCACAAAAAACAAGCCGGTTGCACATTTACTTCAACAAAAGTTGGCTTAGGTCATCGCACTGGAAATGAATGAAAACACATTTGCGAGCGAATCAATTTTTATAACCTTTGCGTGTTTATTAGATATTCTGGAGCTAATGCAATAAAGTGGCCAAAGCCAATACCGTATGCTGTGAAGGGGTGGTGGAACAAGTCCAAACAGTAATGTCACCTCAACAGACCAGGCACAAATATTATACATGGAAGGAGGCTTGGAATCGAAGTGCTGTGTTTACGAGTGAATATGCTTGATTAAACCCATACAGCACTGGAAATGCCTGTTTTTGTGTGCTGCTTTTTTTTTTTTTTTTTTTTTTCAATGCTGGCATGGAGGCAGAAAGTCACAGACATACACATGCAGCCTCCACTCTAAACATACATGCACACAAACACAGTCACACACGCACGTCGTCCTCCCATCTACAGCCAAGGGAAGTAATGAAAACAAATGGCAGAGTTCTATTCCCGCTGGGACCTGAGGAGGAACTTAGTCATCAAGCTAATTTTATTCTTGTCTGGCCCAGAGACTCCATTTCCTCTGGGTGTTTTTACAAACGCCGGGCTGCACCACGCCATCGGCCAGTGATGGATATGAGGGCCTGATGGCCGGATGGCAGATGCTGGCCCTGTAACTCAAGCTCCAAACACTCGCTGATGACCCCCCTTGCACCCCGTGCGTTCCTCACCCAATGCAATGTCGCTGCTCGGGTGTGCATATGCAAACTTGTACTCTCAAAACAAACTGTACTTTTTATTTTCTAGGCCCAAAGAGCTATATAAATACACTTGTTGTTTAATGTCACACGATTAAGCATTCCTCTATGGAAGATAAAAACTACCATACACATAATGCAGAGAAAGAAAACAGTCTATCTGACCCCTAAGCTTTCAGAACATTTTTTGTCACAATGTATGGAAAAATAAACATTAACAAGTACAATACAGCAGAGGCAGGAAAGCAGGAGCCAAACATCCTAAAGAAATCACAGCCATGGTTGAATGTGTAATGTCATTAGTTACAGTAAGTCTGCTAATCATGTAGTTAGGTTATGACCTCCTTCATATTACAAAATTGTAAGTACGTCTGATTACCTCCGCCTTTGCTTCACTTACGAGCCAGAGTCATGTTACAGGCGGAGGGCACGTTGTAGGTTAGCAGCTTAAGCAGTGAGCTCTCGTTTCTGCTGCAGGCTACCGAGCGGACATTTCAAAGGGCGGCTTAAGCCTGCAACAAATTAATTTATTGCGTAATTTGTTGCAAGACTTTTCATCACAAGCAGTTTTAGGGGGAAGGGTTGCCCAAAATATAAACGCAGACAATAGTCTTGTATCCATGACAAAATTCAACAATAAAACCACATCAAAACATGCACATGGCTGCTGTACGGATTCATTTCATCATTCAGTATTCATTTTGCACCAGCTTCTAAATGGTCATTCAACGTAACTAAGTACATTTGCTTGAGTACAACTTTGACACGCTATTTTGATTTTAAGCAATGTTACATTTCTACACTACTTAACACGCCACTACATCTATTTGATAACTGAAGTTACTCTTAACCTTGCAGATTATGTGCTGATTCAGAGTCAAAGCAGCACATTAGTTAAATAAATCTGCAATCATATGAAAATAAAACACTGATTCTGATGATCTGAAAAATGCTGAGTATCAGATCTGATAAAGGGCTGTTAGTATGGATGACTTTCACTTTTGCCAAAGTAAAATTTTACCAGGATATCTTTACTTTGTTGTTGAAGTATGACCCTTGGGTACTTCTTCCAACACTGCTTTTTAGCGCACGACCGACATATGTTGCAAAGTGAATGTTAATTACCAAACAAGAAACTCTTTCCCCTTTTCTTCTTTAAAAATGTACGGTTTCGCAGCATGTGCTCCATTCTGTTTCCCTCAGATTCAGGCATAATAGACATCTAAATGGCTCTGCAGAACAGCGCCCCTATTCCTCATAATTGTGCGGATTAATAATGAATGCTAAAAACTCTAATTTTGCCTGAAGTTGTGGCTCAAGAGGGAGGGGGCATGTCACAATGCTTCATCGGGTTAGCTGGATTAGCTGGATCAGTATTACATCTCGCCATCATCGCTCGCACCAAAGTCCCATTCTGCGACATGCGCACAGCTGGGAGCAGAGGACACTTGGGACGAAGCAGAAAGAAAGCCAAATGGCCTCCTGTTACAACTCCTCTGTTACCAGCTTGAAGCCTTCATTCCAACGCACCCCTGCATGGATTATTCAGTGACCGTACCCTTTTAGTCTTGGCTGTGGCCCGCAACAGTGAAAAAGAACCTTATTGTTGTTGATTTGTTGGTATGCAACAACTTTCAGGAGAGAAGGGAAACATTAAAAAGCAATTAATATACTGGAGTGCGAAGGGGAAACGGGAGACGCCCCGGCCTCCAGTGGGACTGGCGTTATCCGCGGCATGACCTGAAAATGCAGGAAAACATGGGAAAGATGGCTTTTAGTGTGACTTCTGCTCATCCCCCGCAGATGGATGACTGACGGGAGGGAGCGAGGGACAAACAAAGGCAGTTTACGATCAGCATAATCAATGTGACATCAGCACGGCGACATAATGCGCGGGGGTAGGAGTGGAGTGGAGAAGCACAACATGCTGTTTTTTTTTTTTTTTAATAAAACCACAACTTGTTCCTTTGTGATCTTTGCCTGAAAGAAGTATTTTTTTTTTCTCCTGCTTTTACCACCCGTCAAAGAAGCCTTAAGATCATGGCAGGATATCAGTGGCACCCACTTTAAAGGCAATCAAGTATGCATTTAAATTTTCAAGCTGACAGGTTCGGTACAGGCCCTCTGCACTTTATTGTGAAGAAAGTGCTGCTCCTTCTGTTTCTCCACTTGAGTGTTACCCACTGCTCATCATAAAACAGGGGACCATGGCTTGAGATTAAAGGTATCTCACATTACTCGAATGGACGTGACATGAAACGGGAGACAAAGCAGAGTTATGCTTTCTGTAAAAAGCATGCGAGCATCTTCACATTTATTAGTGCTGTTTTCTGCATGTATGGCGGAGCTCTCATCTGGGCTGGTCAATACTTTTTTTTTTCCCGCTCCGTTCAAAAAGGGACTTTATTTTAAAATTACCAGCTTTCAGCACACTAACAATAGGTGAGTGTCGCGCTGGGTGCCCCGAGTAATCCTCACCAGCGTCAGGAGGCATTTATTGCAATACTTCAACATGATGAGGTTTTTCCAAGATTTTTTTTCATGTTTGTCATTGAAACAGTCTATGAGCACCACCACCACCACCTCTTCTGACTCACACACACACACACACACACACACACACACAGTCGTATTTACGAAACAAGTTTTTGTTGGCCCCCCCTTCCTCTCTTGCCATTCAGTCGCTCCAAGGCTAAGAAGAGGAGGAGGGCGTACTTTGAGTGGGAAACACTCAAACCATGCTTCTGCCATTACAATAAAGGACGAGGAAATCAATTTTGGCCATGTTTCTCTCTGTAGTGGGCATGGATTATTTGAGAACAACCAAGGTTCAATGTGCCGGGCAACAATGCAGGCCTGAAAAAAGGCACACATTGTGAGAAACACAGAATGGCTTAACCTTGGTCTAAACACCATGGTAACAGGGCACATAGAGCTGATGGTGATATATTTTTTTAAACCAATCTGGGAACTAAACACCTGAAAAATTGAGTATTACAAAAAACAGTGACAAAATGAGAAAGATCAGTGCAAGGTTTCATCATTTTTGCACAATTGTGCTGTAAAGTTCAAGTATAGTGCTGCAAATATCGACATTTTGGAACCTCCAATACACTCGAGCTGCACAATATAGACCAGCGACTCTTTCCCTTTTTTCCTTCTTCAGCTACACGATGTGACATGTGTTGGGCCTGTGCACCAAAGCCCAGGTGTCATGGTAGCTACATGACGGCTTTTTCCTGCTACAAAACCCGTTCATCATCCAAGGGGGGCCTGTTGGGTTTTTATCTCTGCCTGGCTTACTTTGAAGCACTTGATCCTCCGTCATGTCTGCCATTTGGGGCTCATTGTGTCATGGAGGAGGTCACAGAGAGGGCAGCATCACTGGCTGCTCTTCCTCCTCCAATCCATTCATCTTAGTCTGCCTAGACTCCGCAGACTTCCTTGTGATATTAGATGGATAAAGAGGTAAAGAATTAGAAAAGGTAGATAGCTGGGGAGAGGAAAAAAAAAGGGGAGTGAGTGACTGAGTGAGTGGAGGGGGGCAGACAGACAGACAGTGCCAGGCAGAGGCTGAATCAATTAAGGCACATCAAATCAAGAATTCATGCACGCTGAAAGTGACAAATATTGGCTGAGGCTGTCAAAGCTGTCAGGGCCTTGACATAGCTTACCCCCCCCCCCCCATCATCATCATCATCATCATCAGGATTGTCATCATCATCATCTTTCTCTCTTTCATCCCATCTGTCTTGCTGGCGGTGTGTGTGTTGCTTGCCTGATAGAGGAAACACAGATATATAAACACATACATGTGCACTCAGTACAGTCCTGCACAAAAACCTGAAGACCTGAACCCAGTCGCCAGAATAAATGTTGGCTAAGTACATTTCTGCAAGAGCACAGATACGTTCAAACGTAATGTTTCTCTATTACATTTACTATTTCTGTTTTCTATATATCTCTGTAAATTATTTTTCTGCACAAGTTTAGGCAAAAAAAAACATCACTTGGTTAGGGTTTGGAAAACATCCTGGTTTGGCTTAAAACAGCCCTGAATTCAGTGAGCACTACAAACATGTCTGGAAATGTCACCAGGTTTCCTTCAAAATACACCCTGTTTTGTCGCCACAAGAACGGCCGTAAGTGGTCGCCCCAAAAACAGGTTGATAGCCCCCCACAGTCTACCTGCGACTGACTGTTTGGCATCCTTCTGACGTTTAATAATGCCACCACCATCCCCTCAACCTCCCAATGTAAAAGTCAGCTCATGAACATATAATGTTATATGCCATGTTTGGTGCAAATGTCAACCCTGGACATAACTGTGACTTGCAAAAATGTTGACACTACTACAGGCTGGCCTGTACCTGTGTCTTTAAGACCTGTTTCAGTTTAACACAGCTGGTGCAGCCATGTTTGAGATCTGAACCTGACCCAGGCCATGAAGCTATGTCTTTGTGTTAACACATCCATTACTGGTGATTAGCTTACTATGCTAACTCTGATGTAATGGGGAATTACACATTCACTTGCAGCTCATGACAGAAAATGATGCAGAGAACTGAGCGAGAAAAAGATACATTTCTCACTATGTTGGACCCATCCGGCCCAGTTATCAGAATAAAAAATAAAATGTTGGCATTTTCTGTTCAAATTTGTACCGGTCATATGTACCATATCAGCATTTCTACAATAGTGTATCATGTTCACATTGCATGTTTATGACGTGACTTTCTTGTCGACAGGTGAAAGGAATGGCGTTCCTATGACAGCTAGGTGGAAAGACTACCAAGCTGGAGACCACTGTTCAAGTTTTTTTTTTAGTTAATGCAACAAAAATATATAGATATATTTCATGAGACATTAGGACAATTTCCAGCTACGTTTGCGGCAAAAGAACCTAACCCTTCCCTAAAGAGAGCCTGGAAAATAGGTTGGAGCTGTCAGGTTTGAGTAGGGTAGTCGTCTTGAATAACGTACTTTTATGAGACAAAAGTTGATGTATTTCCATTTGATCTGATATACCACATAGTTATAATTCCAGAACTGACACATTTAAAACATAGGATTTGCTGAAACGGGATATCCTTACACATTTCGGACCCCTAATTTACATATTTAGGATTCAGCATGCCAAGCTCATCGCTTATAAAAGATGTTGTTTTATGGCGGCTCCACTAAAAAGTCCATCTTCACCCCTTGTCGGAGAGCACAGCACTGAATCAAAAGAGCATGTAAGAGGAAAATTCTGTGTAAAAAGGTAGGATACAATAAATCAGCCCAGGCGTGCAGATCCAGGCAAACTGTTGAACTCAAAGTATCACCCATTACAACATTTGTGGGAGTTATCAACCCCTTTCTGCCCCCGATCTCCCCTTACTCCTCCGGGTCATCCTGGTGTCGTCAGCTGGCCTCAGCATATGTCTGACACCTCCGTCTGTCTGTCTTTCTGTCTGTCTGTCTGTCTGCGTCTCTCTTCCTCGTCTGTTCTCCAACCCCCAACGCTCATGTCACCGTCCCTGTCACTTCTGTCGGCCGTGCTCCGCGTAAACATGTTGCGACCACTTGATATGTTTGTATGGGGGATTTGGGGATGAACATTACCGTGTTTTGAGAGGGGAACATCTGGCGGGGGGAAAAGGTTACAGTATAGGGATACCACCAGAGCCAGAGCCCTGTGCAGAATTCCTTCCATCAGATAAATCAAGCCAGCGAGTCACTGCGAAACGGGAGGGGCAGGGGAGGGTTGAGAGGGCGAGAGGGAGGGAAGGGACGTTAACTCAATCGTGCCTGAGAGGAATGGAGTGCTTTGTAAAAGATGGGCCTCTTCAGGATGGCCATCTCTCTTTGGAGTGGTAGCGTCTTTGTCCCTCTCTTCTTATGCTCTGTCTCTGTCTATGAGTTTGCCCAAATTACCCAAAACACATTTACCTTCTTTGTTTCAGTTTTACTTGGACAGGTCCTCATCACAGTTGAAAAACAGCATCCAAATAGTCACCAACGTGTCAAGAATTAGGGTCCCACGTTATCGTCACTGTCAACTTTACGACTCTACTGAAGAAATAGTCCACAAGACATGAAAAACTGTTCTGTGGATTATTCACACACAGAAAAAAATGACATTATTTCAGGAGGAGGTGTTGATTTTGAATAGTTTCAGTGTAATTGTCAACTGTTTTTTCAGCAGCACACACAAGTGCCACAGACCCTCACTGTATTGCTAACAAATTGTATCCGAAGTGGTTGGTGCTGCTGCTCCCTCAGACCTGACACTGACCATATTTGGCACATTGGAGACGCTTCCCATTTCTAGAAGCAATGTAGTATTGCTTATGGCATTAGCACAGCAAATGAAACCTGTACTGTAACAGCGGAAAACACCAGAATAATTTACAGTAAAGCATTTACAGGTGGAGAGTACCTGATAAGTCATTATCTGGCACCTTTATTTTTAAATGTATGTCACTTGTCAACTGAATGTTTTAACAAATGATGACTGTTTTCACATTTCAATGGACAATAACACAATAAATGTCCTTTTTACCATTTGTATTACATACATAGGTCCATGCATACCTGTGCAGTTGAAAAAACATGTAATACCAACCCCTGCATGGGTTTGATTTACCAAAAAATTTAAGACGCAAAATAATAATAAATCTAAGAATACTAATTCAGTGTTAATGAACATTTTATTCATCATTGTACATGAATTGCTGCAATCTTTCCTGACTGGGGATAAATGTAGGGTAGAAAAATCAACAACAGCAAAACCAGCCTCACGGTCGGTGCTGCAGCTCTTGTGGTTTCTTTTAAAGATATAAACAAAATCGTTCACATTCCAGGATTTTACCCAACGACACGCGATACTTGGGATGCCCGAACAGCTCAGTCTCTCATCTGCCATTTTAGGCTGGAAATGAGTTTTGACTAATTCTGACTACAAACACCATGCTTATATAAATATTTGCTTACTGGCCGTGCAGCTGCAGTGTTGCCCGGTTTGAAAAGCTCGAAGAAGATTTTTTTGTGCGGTCTGATGAGCAATGTTTGGCTCTGCCACATCAGAGGGCCTCCGCATTCCATTCTTTACTCTCCTTACTGGGATTCTTCTGGGCCGATGTAATTCATGTCCCAAGTCATCGGTTTAAGAGTAAGACATGTTGGCAAACAAAAACAGAGCTTAACCCTGTAGGATTAGGAAGTTGTGGGATTCGAGCTCAGGATGGCAGTCATTTTTTCACAGACGTTTTTGGGAGAACTGTCAGTAAAACTCATCTAGCATTTATCCAAGACTGGGTAGAAAACATCTGTTTGAAACCTGCACTTATCTGGCCACGACCTTTCTCTCACCTGCTGTTTTAAGGGCACAATGCCTCCGTAGGTGAGAGCTCAGGCCTTGCTGAGAACTTCACACTGAATCCATTTGCATGTTTCGAGTATTTTGTCCTACTCAAATGTCGTCATCACCCACACCCCAGCTCTTAACGCTACATGTTACCTTCTTCCTATTCCTAGATCCATTGAGTGAACCAAACACACTCCCAGGGCGCTTTGCAGGTCTGAAAAAAACTCAAGCCAATGTTGTATCACACTGACTTGAGTCTTTCCTTCCTGTCCCCCACAAGAATATTTGGGCATAGTTCTAGTAGTAGCCTTACTGCTGTGGAAATATCTGTGTAGAGAACTCCACACCCATGTTAACCACTGATCTGGACCATAAATGCAATGTAATGTTATTAGTATTTCAGTAGTATTTCAATTACAGGCAAACAATGACAACCCCTACTTTAATCTTTAATACAACACACTTTTCAAATAATTCCAGAGGTCCATCAACATTATATTAAAAGATATGCAAATTATTGTAGACATATATTTCAACTATAACTAAATCCTGTGAACTGGCTGAAAACATCTACAAGCATCTGTTTACGCTGACAGACCCCCGTATAGCAGTGGACGCGTATGGCTCCGTCTTAATCCGTCTCTTCTCCTTCATCCGGCTCTCCGTCTGCCCTGCTCTCCGGGCTACTTTCCTCATCTTCATGTAAATCTTCCCGTTCTATCTCTCCAGATCTTAATCCTCTCTCCACACCAACATCTCCTTTTATTTTCTGGAAATATATTCTTCCAAGGAGTTCCTTTAACTTAAACCGAGTGAAAATGAGACCGCCGTGATGATTACAAACAAGTTATGTAGCTCAGTAAACACATTTGTAAAAATATCCCGTTTAATGGTTAACATGAATCCACTTATTTACATATCATAATGAGCGTAACAAAAGATGAAAATCAGAATTAATATCATGGTATAAAAAAATGCATGCTTCCAGTGGTATCGATAAATGTTCATTATTAGCTAAAAAAATAAATAATTACAGAATAACATCAAAATACAGTGGACACTTGTATGTTCATTTTAATTTTACATCACTCATGTTGAAGAAAGTCTATATGAATTCAGATGATAACATCGCTCAAGAGGAGTGGTCTGGAGTGGCCACTAGTATGGACCTTGGGCTGTTTTTTTTACGTTATTATATTGATGTAGATTTCTTTCGATTGTCTGTTTGTTTTGTCAGCTTGAACTCTATTCACCATCTTAACTGTTGGTACTTGTCAGTACATTAAGGTCTCTTGCACTGGAACATAAAAGCAGATGATTGTATAAACTTTGTAAACACCATAAAAAAATTATATGGCAATTCAAATAATATACAGTAGGTAGCTAGTTCACTATTATAGACATTTAATAGCAATTAGAAATGTCCTTCCTCTCACTGTAGGCCAACGACAAGTGAGTCCACTCCTTTTTTTGACCACTGATACCAACAAGCACCGGCCATCATAACATCCCTCCATCCATCTCCGGCTCTCCCTCCTTCCATCCCTTCTTCCCCGTCATGTCGAGTGGAACAAAGACGCGAGGCAGGGATGAGTAAAGCACATGTCAGGAGACGTAAGGGCTTCTGTGGTGGCCGACGAGATGAAGCTGTCAGAGGGAATGCTGTCAGCGCCGACACCCAAGTATCAAGGGCATCTTTGTGTCTTCTCCTCCCCTGTGCCTGTCCTCTGTTGCCTTGCTTAATTACACTGCATGTACGCTACTACCGCTATTGTCAGGGGGGCTTGACGTGGCTGCACTGTTGGCATGCGCGGAGCCAAGTTTTGACACGGTGCCCTGGAGACTGCGCCGTGTTGTTTTGATGTGCCGTTGAAGGCTTGTGTGCCGAGGCAAGTGGGCAGAGATCGAGACAGGGGTCGCGTGTGCTCTTTGTGATTGGAAATTGTTGAAAAGTGAGTGTGTATGCATGGGTTGGTATTTCAAAGTACGTGCACATCCCAGCATGCTTGTGCACACAGTTGTCACACCAAGATATAGCTCCTTGGCGTTGACCTGGCCCTAAATCAAGACGTTCTGCTCGAGTTTCAAATAGGAAGAGTCAGGTTGTGCTCGGGTTTCGTAGACATGTAATGCTGCCAATGCACAGTTCATGCTTAATGCAGAAATGCCTGTCTGGTGCGTGCGTGCTTACTCGTGCACGCCGAGTATTTTCAACTGTGTTAGCAAAGTGGTACACGAGGGCTGGCAGTGGGCGCATACTTCACACCCCAGACTGACCAGGAAGTAGTTGACAGCTCTCAGTGCCCTGGCCTGCCGCTAATTTCTCCATTTCCTTCCTGCTAGCCTAGCTTAGCATCAATCACCTCTCTCCACTCACAGCGCTAGTGCAAACCAATTTCCTTAATGCTGATTGCACTGTAAACCAACTCTCCTCACCCGCTCTGGCTCTTGTTCCGTTTTGCTCGCTCATTCTTTCTCTCTTTCCTTCCACGGCTTCCTTTCGACTCGACAAAGCAATGATTCAACTCCTGAAAGCTGCTTAGCTGGAATGACTGAAATAGATTCTGTTTTTAAGATTTTCTACCTATGACTCAGAGCATATATCATGTCATGCCCAGCTAGGCTATAAACCTAACCTTTATTTATAAAAAAAAAGATAAAAAATACAGAAATAAAGAAATCTCTAAATCAGATTCAGATCCAGAGGATTGTTCCTGCCATAACATGACTTCTAAATCTATCTGTGCAGAACGCAGAAGGCAGAAGGCTCAGTGGTCGAGTGAGAGGGGATCCCTGCTTCCTGCTGAGGCATGAGAAATTCCCTACATGTTTCCCAAGTTTTGGAGTCATCATCAACTGAGGAGGAGGCTCGCTATTTCTCACCTCCACTTAATCTGCACACCCGGGCCCTCATCGGGTGTTTACATGTGCCCGTGTGTTCCTTTTAGCTCCATCTCTAAGGCAAAGGCGGTGAGGTCCCAAGTGACAAGTGGATCAGACCACGTTTTAAATGTCTCTTAATTCTTTTTAATGTATTGCGGTTGCATTGCGTAGGACGTAACGGCAAAAATCAGCACAGAGATTTTTGTGAGCAGACAAAAAGCCTGCGCTACCGTGAGAAGAGTTAGGCCCGAACACAGCAGCTATCAGCTCTCACCTCATCAATGTCATTCTGGCCAATTATTGGATCCAGTGCCAGAATTCTTCACCACCACTCCTTTTTACATAGCGCAGGCTCTTGGACTGACTGTGGGAGTATTAACACCACATCAGTCTATAAAAAACTGAAACAGGCCAATGAATTATCTCCTTCGTGTGTGTGGACAGCAGGTCTAAATACGTTTGAGATTACCTACATTGTAATGCGCACATCTCTTCCCTCTTTTTTCAGTTTTTTGGTTCTGGAGACAGGAATTAGAAAAATGAACCTCGGGGCTTGTCAGCTGTCATTCATGATTGGATTACTGGCTCTACTGCCTTGTTAGGGAAGATTTGTGTTTAACAAATTATTGTTTATTTGAACAAATCATGGCATTTGAGTGCAAACATGCTTGAATTTTGAGCAGAGATACAAAAGTTAACTAGTAGTAAAGTATTTTTAGATTTGGGTTAGGGTTAGTTTTCAGAAGAAATGTTAAGAAAATATAAATACTGGCAAAATAAAAATCAAACAAAAAAATGAAAAAGAACAAAAAATAGAAAGTCATTTGAAAAAAAATTGTTGTAAGCCACTCAGGTAATCAATAAAGAGCTGTTTATGGGGAAACATCTCCACAGATGTTGCCAAAAATATGCCCTAAATGAAAACATTTGGCTGAATTTCCTAGATGTTGCACCGTATTCCTCTGATTCTGTATTCTTCGGTCTGTCTGCTTTTGATTCCTCTCTCTGAGTGAGCGCAGTCGAGTGTGTGTGTGAAACTCTTGCGATCCAGTGGCAGGCCTTTCCCAGTGGAGAGATTGATGAAGTGCAGTGGCCCAGGGGCCAAGGGAGAAGTAGTCCCCTGCTGGGACTTCTCTCTGGCCCACTGAGCACACCACAGCCACACAGGATACATCACTCAATCTGCTGCTGGCACACACACACACACACACACACACACACACACACACACACACACACACACACACACACACACAGACTCTGCACTGGACAACATAAGGGGCTGGACGGCTAGGAAGAAATCATAGCTGCGTTTACTCTTGTCCTAATGGCTGGTACAGAGCGGTTCATGTTTCAGCCTTGCTCCAGGGCCCACCACTGACATGCTGCTACATTATGTTAGCCTGTGTTTTATTTGGCTCTGTTTGGTATAGTGTAGTGGGATAGGAAGTGGGGGGGGGTACAACTGAAGGACCAGTAGGAGGGCCACTCCAACACAAACAGTAGGAGGCAGATGCCTGGTGTGCCTTGCTGCACACAAACTGCTGTGTTACGTGCCGTCCAAGCCACAGATGGAGCGATTTTGTCACTGTGTTTGTGTGTTTTGAGTGTGTGGTAGGATTTGCAGTGTAAATGTCAACAGGTTCAGCTTCCAAAAATCATCCGGGATGTATCGTCTCCATTGTATACTGTGTCTGTGCATGTAATGTATAAGTGTTTAGGGGAGGGGGGCACAAATGCTGCACGGTGTTGGGTGGCATGCACGTCACATCAGGCTGACGGATGGCTCCGATTGCCGTGACCAGGATGCCCCAGCTTCCAATGCACCACAACCAGCATCGGCACTGCTTACACAGCCACTGACACTGACTTGTCTGGGACCGCCTGGGCTGGCGACATAGACTGAGAGATTCCTGGAGAAAGCCCCTGGTGCATACACATGCTCGCATGCTGACACACACACACACACACAAGCATGAAAAGTGGGGGTTGGGTTGCCCTGACAAATTACCCACATCCCCGGCACTCCGGTGTCTCAGCATGGGGGAAACTCGATGGCCTGGTAGGAGGTGGGTGGATAAGTGGAAGGTCAGGGTATTGAGTGGAGAGGGCGCCCGAAGTCCAGACTTTCTCTTCGCAAGGCCTAGAGAAGGTGGAGTACTTGGGGGCCAGGAGGCATGCATTTATTTTAAGTCTCTTTATCCAATCTATCACCACAACCTGTGCTGGTTGGCGCGAGGGGCACTGAGACTCGGCACAGAGTACGTGAGTGTAGTACATGTTTATGTGTGTATGGGCATGCGTGTGTGGAGCAGCGAAGGCCAGCGTTCCAGTCTGCCGGGAGAGGATTAGGAGTCTGGAATGCAAGACACTCCTTGACCCCGTGGCGACCTTTGAGGCTAAATCCCTTGCCCATATCTGTCCCTCATGGGTCATGATCCAATTGGTAGCCCCTTTAGAATGCTGACCTCTTATGCACCTCATCACTCAGTCTGCTCGAAACATCTCCATTCACTGACAGTGGGGCCTAAGCTAGGCCCGCTAGGATAACAACTGGAGATTTCTAGTCAGCTCCTCGGGGCACGAGAATAACATTTTTAAAGCTGAAATTCAGAGACATTTGCGTTAATGCAAGCCTACTTAAGGAGATGAAAAAATATATCACTCTTGTTCTGCCTTTCAAGTGTCCATGTACACCTAAAACATAAATGAAGCGTTTCCCTTTTCCCTATTTTGGAGGCCTGTACGCCTATCCATTTGCAAGCGTGTCGACCAAGAGTGACGTTAATGGAGCTGGAGAGGAACGAACACATCAGAATGGCTGGTGAGTGGCAGTGACACTGAGCAGCAGCAAAGAGCTGGGTGGCGAGCAATCAGAGAGGCTCTCTTTCTCTTTCACTTCAGTCCCACATGACATGGCTGACTAGAGAGATGAGAGACAGATGGGTGCCCTGCTCGCTACTGAGGCCCCCCTGAATAAAATATCACACTTCTGATTAATTCATATTTCATCTGCATAGAGAAAAGCATTATTGTTCTTAGATGCTGTTCAAATGGCATCTATTGTTGATCTGGGTTCATTCAATTGTCCCCTTACACTTTGTATAGCAAATTATTGAATCAGTGATCATCAAATTAATATTTGGCTTAACTAATTGAATAACAGTTTATATTTTTGAGAATGGTAAGCAAGTGCAGAAATTATATATTTTTTACAATAGAAATACACTGTACACCAAGGTGCAATGACTTTCTGTAATGGCCTATTGGTTATACTTACATACATTTGCTTTCTTGGTGAGAGTTAGAGGAAAACATTGGTACCGCTTCCTTTGTGTGACACCTCAGCTACTATTTTTTGGCCAGACACGGTGACTCACCAGAGTTTTGTCACTGTGAGGATGACTGGGAGAAGTCACCAAGCCAAGAAATAGTCATTTTTCACAGCAAGCATGATGTAACATATTAGTGGTAGGTGGATTTTGTTACCTCTGACCCAGCTAAACTTCCTATTCCTCGATGTTTCCATGTCTTGATGCTAAGCTACGCTAATCGATAATCGGCTGTCGCTTCATATTGAGCGTACAGACAGTAGAGTGGTATCAATCCTCTCATTCAATCCTCTTTTCACCTTATTTCCTACCACCATCTTATTGCTATTGTACAGCCTACCTGAAATGTGTTTCTGCCATAAATCAACAGATAACTGACTGTGGATATTAGACTGTCACTGGGTAGATATTAAACATTCTCCTCCGTTGCGCCAGTAGCTTTTTTTTAAAACTTTCTCTGCCGTAAACAACAGCAAGCAACCTCCAAGCATCCAACAAACTCACTGAAAATGTAGAGCTATACCAACATATGATCGGATCTTTAAGATGCATGTATACACCTTAGTCTGACTAAAATTGAACCAGATCGGATTTCTCATAGTCGAATAAAAGCACCCAGATTATTCGATTGATAGTCGCATTACTCCTGCATGTATACATTCCAGCGAATCGGATCTGATTTTTGCGTTCCTCGCAGGCGCAACATTTTTCCCCGGGGCCATGAGCCGGAAGTAGACGGACGGCAGCGTCTTTCTTCCGAAATCACCACAAGAAAGAGCACCACTGTGCATCTAGTTTGTGTAATTATCATGTACACCATATACAAAATGTACAAAGATGTAGCTTCATCTCGCTCTTCATACGCCATCTTTCTTGAATGCGAGGCAGCTGGTGACGTAAAGAGGTCAGCCGGAGGTGTTTCCGTTACCACTAGTTGAAATGGGTACAGCGCCACCTAGCGAACCGGGGCATGACATGCTCCGGCCCAATAATCCAATTTTCTCACCGGCAAGTATACTCGGATGATTGCAGTTGTCTGATTGAGTGGCACAGTCAAACTATGGCTGTAATCTGACTAAGCTGTGCATGTAAACACACTGAGTGACCTCCAAGCTAGCAACCCATGCGCTGAAAATGGCAAGTTACCCTAACCCTTACCAGGTTGCTAACGGTACAACAAGCTAGGAGTTACAGTAACAAAAACCAAACAGATTCCTGTTTTTTTTCTCGCTTTTAGCAGAGTGAAAATGGTGACGAGTCTGGCGATGTGAGACAAGGGAATTTGTGGTGTTTTTCATATGGTGCCTATTTCTTTAAAATGGTTGACAGGATTTTGTCAACATGATGCTCAACATCATGGTCACCCACAGATGGTCGGGATGGTTCCACATTAGTTAATTCAGGAGAAGAAGGACGGCTCGAATCCACTTCTAATGTCAGGGTTGTCCGGAGTTAAATGAACATAAAATCAAATAAAAGAGGGCGTACAATGGGTAGAGAATTGACATTTAGAAGGGAGGAGAGCGTGACACGGTCAACGGTGACATCGGGCACCTGTTTGGAGTAATGTCTTAATGCAATCAATAAGACAAAGACAGGGATCATGTAAGTTTATTGTATTAAGATACTAAGAATCCGGTTATTGAAGAACAATCAGGAAAGCCAGAATTGGATTTGCTCTTTCTCCCAGTCTTGTCCTGACTTTAGTGTGAGCATGTTTGTGCAAATGAACACACATGATTGCGTCGTTGCGAGGCTGCCGCCCTGTGCATCTGTCTGACAGGAGCAAAGAAGCAGCTGTGAGGAGCCTCCAAGGTCCCCATACTCTGCTCCTCACCTGTGTCACATCTGCCCGCCGGTGCCATCAAGGTGCGTCAATCTTCCGCCCTGGCATCTCTTTACCTGTGGCACTGCGCTGCACCTCGCTGGCGAGCGCGCTTCCACCTTCCCCCATCCCTCCCACCCCCTGCTCCTCAAGGCATCTGTCACTCACCTGTCATTTCTTTCATCAACTCCTGCCTCCCGCGCTGGCCCCGGCGAAGGCGGGAAGGGAACCATCGAAGTGAAAATGGTGACCACTTTGCCCCAGTTCCAGGTTTAGCCGCGCTGCGGAAGGATGACACATCAGGGAGGTGTTGACTGACAGGAGTGTCGCACGAAAGCAGGTTTCTTTGCGGAGGCATCAAAGTTTTACTAGTTAAACATTCGACAGGCTTGAAGAATGTGACAGTTTTCATCTTTAACAGAAATTCATAGATTTGTTTTGGTGCATGGTTACACCTAGTAGAATTCTAAAGATATGATATTAAGTCTCCAGTGATGTTGTCGAGACGGTCCTGAATAAAGATAAGCTGTTACGATGTCTTGAGTGCAAATTACATTAATTTAATACAATTATTTTACTTGTCAGACTAATTCTATATGTGTTACACAGTAGCTAGAATGCTGAAATGAAATACAGGTTAAAAAAAATGCTCCAGAATCAGTGGTGGACTGAGAACATTTGAGGAGCTGGGGCGACAAAAATTGAAAGGGCCCCAGCTGAGTTCAGAATCACTCCGACGGAAACAGAACCCGGGACCATCAGTGTCGAGGATGATGGTGCGTCATTCATCGCTCTACAGTTTCCAGTCTTGTCTCTTCCACATAATCCTTTCACAGTGAGAAAAAAAATTCTCCTGAACACAAAGCGGGATATCACGTTCCGCTTGGTAATTTCCCATCATTTTCAAGAGACCCAGAAAACACACAGAGGCACTCACACACATTTATTTCTCGTACCCCTGGAAGCAAACACAAGTCAGTTTCTGAAATTTGCTGCTGACCTGAGGGTCTCTGTCTTTCTGCTCTGAGGAGAATGATCAAAGCGGTGTGGCTCCCTCAAGGGTTAAAAGCATCACCAGCAACACATTTGTCTTCACTAATCCTACCACGCAGGTAAATTCTAATCTATTGACTGCCTTACTCAAATTCCACTCCTGCACTGTGTATGGAAAGACCCCACAGGTGAGTCCATGATTGAGAGGCTATGCCGAAGACAAACATGTCTTAAGGCAAAAAGAAGGAGTTTCTGCCAAACATATTTTTTCCTCCCCTTTGGAAAAAGAGTTCTCACACGAGGAGGGGAGAGGCTATTGCAGCTATCAGTGGCTTCCACAGACCGTATCGTGAGTACTGCCTGAAATATTGCACAAATAACGATCAAAGCAGCTCCCTGCTCCGGCTGGGCCCAGACAGTAAATCCAGCCTGGTGAGGGCCAGACAGTGATTTTGTTTCACATTTCCGCCCAAGACTCAGGCACATGCAAGGAAGAGGAGAATAAAATAGATAAAAAAAAGAGCCCTTGGCTGTGGCCCAAACTCCGGCCATATCAGTTAGGCTTTGCTGCCACGTGGCATATGGTACAAGACAAACTGTCAGCCTTTTTCCCTCCTGTCTGTGCTTGCTTAGAGATGACAGGAGCAAGAGCACGTTTGTGTCCCGGCAGCAGGCATCAGGCAGGCTTAGCGGTGATTTGGGGGGAAAAGGGGTGAAAGGCAGAGCATCTTGCTGTGGCGAGCAGTGATGCGTCTACGTGGCCGGGCGTGGGGGGCCACACAGTAGCTGCGGGGGACAGCGCCGTGGCTGCGATTGTGAGGAAACTGCAAATTGATCAAATTGTGGAGGCAAGACTTTAGGCCTATTATCTGGGTCATGTCAATGTCTCTCTGGTCTCCAGTTGGTCACAGGGGCAAGTAGAGTGTATGTTTGTGTGTAAAGAATCTAAGCATCATGAGCCAAAATTGAACTCTGTACATGTGTGTGTGTCTAGTGTAACCTTCACTCACATGTTGTTTACACCGTGCCTCCACGGCAAATAGATCTAACAAACACTAAACACAAACAGTCTCCATTATCACCAGCGTGAGACTTCCCAACACTCCGTGGTGAAGGTGAGTGTGTGGTCAAGTCCCGCACATCACCAGTCATCTGAAGCAATCACGTATCTGCGTTTACATCCCCGGAGTTTTTAATGTTATTTTTTCAAGTTTTCATCGCCGGGTACAGAAACTATTCAGTAGACAAGTGAAGCTGCCATTTCTGCATATCCAACCCGACATCTGCGAGTCACGTTGTTCCCCTATCAGGGTTGATCACAGCGCCGGCGCTCGATCGGAGTTGACTCCAGCCGAGCATATCGTGGCTATTAGCCTAGCATGGTGCGTGATCTCCGTCTTGTCTTGTTGCTGAGGGTGCTGTCCGGTGCAGCGCGGGGACACATGCATGAGGGAGGGCGTCGTCGTCACTTGTCACCACGCTTCTGTCATAGTCCCCGGAGTTTCGATGGCTCCCTCCGGTCCCTTGTCACTCCGCCTGGCTGGAAACAGCTGGTTACCATGGAGGGATGTATGGTACATGCTGGTATGAAGTCCCGTATTGGGAACAGCTTAAGCATAATGACGTTAAATATCTCTCTTTCATTTTATTATGATCATTCACTAGCATAAATGTGTTTATATCTACTGTATATCTTTGGCTGTTTGTTCATATCAGCTAATGTCAGACAGATTTTGATAAAAGCAGCGTGTGAGTCCAGCGACCAATCAGCCCAATTCCTTGTAAATCAGCAGTGCTGATATTAGCTGTTGAAGGCTAAATGGCCATTATGGATCCTCGACACTCTGACACGCTGTGACCTGCCTCCTCTGGTGAGGTATGTGGCGCTGTGTGTGGGAAACACGTACACACACATATACATTCATAGGCGCTCACCAGCTCTGTGTGTGGGCCATGTTTGCCACCACTTAGTGACAGGTCAGACTCCCATGGTGTGATCAAACAGCAGCCACAACTCTCTAGAGTTCCCACAACACTCCGCCTGGTGGAGAGTGGACAATAAAAACAAGAGTGGTGGGCTTTCATCACAGGCTTTAGCAATGTCTGGCCTGTTCTTGCTCACTCATTTGGCCTAACTTTATAAAGGTCACCTCAAATATGTAAACTAAATCTGGCTGTGCGCTGGCAGTGGCTCCAAATAGAATATACAGTGGACACTGTATTTTATACCACATAAACTTACGTTTATTATCACTACCACTGCGATTACTGAGATCTGGAATATACGGCAATATCTTGTCCAAGTGGACATGCAAGATGAAAGAGCCAATGCTTTTTTGGTTGATCTCATTTTTAAATGTGAACAACTAAAAAAGCATTGGCTAGTTTACAACATCATTTTTATTTAGATTACATCTTTGCCGTGGCTGTAGTGATTTTTATGGCGGCAAAGGAGTAAGTCAGATGACATAGTATGAAGAGCGAACACAAGACCAGCGAGACTGCTGTCCCATGAGAAACCAAAAGTCTTACCTAGTAATGTATTTGATGTACACCGCATGCATATGGAAACTTAAGTACCGTATTTATATAAGTCAAGTTACATTATGTTGTTATTTTAACACAAACCACAAGCACCAAGAAGTGTTGTTGCCACACCTTAAAACTGCAGGCATACAGTGAAGGTTGAGCGCACCTGTCACTCGTACACTGTAAGGGTAATTTCGTTTTGGCAGTCACTGATCTAAGTCATTTAGGTGAACATTATGTATAGCTTCATCTTTAGTTACTCTGCTAATTAACTTTAGCTATCAGGGGTACAGCAGGGTATATACACAGTAGCCTTGTCCACAACACCCATGTCTATGTTTACCAGGCACAGAGCCTTGCGAGGTATCCACGCAAGGTTATCTATTCACAAATGTTACTCCCTGTCTAAAAGGACCATGAGCTCACCAGTGTGCTCCTTTTAGTAATTCAAACAATCACAGTCTTCTAAAATTTTAGCTAACCCAGAACTTTATTTACACCACATCTGACCCGTTTCTTGCTTCATCAGACTTGTTTTTAATGACTTTGCCATGTTCCCTGGTCTCAGCAAATCAGCCTGGTAAGTACAGTGTTATCATGACCAATATAGTCCCTTTAATCAGCTTAATCTGCCGTCTCTCTCCATGATAGAAATCTTCTCTGGAGCCAGATACTTGGATCATGATGACAATACTTTGTTGTATGTCTACCTGTCAGGTGCTGGGGACAGATTTATTCCGACTTGTGCAAACAGTGGTGATTAGCTCCATAAAACTTAAGGCTAAACAGGCTGACGGCGAGTCAGCCAAGAGGTATTGTAGTAAGGGAGGGGGCCATATCTGTTGTGCTATCAGCCCCAGCCCCTGTCCTCCACTAATGGAATTGTCCTCCACCCGAGGCTGTGTATTACCATAGATCTGTGGGATAGTCTCACTCCAGTAGGAGAGCCCAGTGATTTAATAAAGGGCCCCTTTCTGACTCACTTACAACACAACAACATCAAGACGGGCAAGTTCAGACATATAGCAAATAAATAAACAGAGGCTTCCTTCGGAAATGGGATGTGCAACTCAATCAGTCTGTGTGTTTCTGTGTGTGTAGGTGTGTCCCTCTGTGACCAGGCTGATTATTCAAATGAGCTGTACCTTTTAGTCCATGGAAGAAACCAGATAGACAAGTAGTTCATGGTGTATGAACCTCGTCAGTCCTCAGTCCACACTCAGTGTTCTCTTTCATTAGCAGCAAGGGGCCTGTTAAGATGTTTCACATGATATCATGACGCATTTTCAAGTTGTCTTTTAGTTTCGGCTGCTGTTTCAAAGCACGTGTTGGACCCATTTCTGTCATTGAGTTAGAAATATCAGAAAAGATATTTGTGAATAGTTATAGTAACAGAATCTTAAAAGGGGTGCAAAATCTAAAAAAAGTGAGTGTAAAAAACTGAACATCTTTACCATCTTATATTTTCTTTTGCTAGCTGAAGCTTACATTAGCTATTTGCTGACTCTGTCGGACTGGGAGTTTTGCTGGTATGGTTTACAGCCAGACTTTTGAGGTTTTTGACTTTGGGTTAGCTGGTTAGCTTGGTAGCTTCAGTAAATATCCCTGCTGGAACAAAACAGCATAGACATAACAGACAACATATGTTGTGTTTTGGTGCTGGTTTTGGTGCTGGTCTATGCTGTTTTTTCCAGCAGGGATCTCAGCAGCAAAACTGTTATTTCTTCACACTGTGTTGATAATTTTAGTTTTCGAATGTTTCAAACTCAAATTCGTACATATTGCACCTGCAAGCAATTCATTGAATTGATTTAAAGGGGAGAGTTTACAGCTTAAACAAAAATGTCACCATTTGGTGCAACGTACCGGATTGTAGCTTCAAGCTAATTCACATCTGTAATTACCTGGCAGGTCAGCGCAAAGAAACAGTGCAAAAACAAACAGTACAGAGTAAAGGCAACACAATTACACAAAAACATGATATTCAGTGTTAACCATTTCATACAGGGTTATACGCTGATGTGAGTGCTAAAGAGACATTTCTATGCAGCGTCTTCATGAAGCATGCTCATGTTTACATTTGATTTAGTATGTGTTGTCTACGGTGTGTCTCTGTGCCCTCCGACTTCAATGACTATGTCCCCGGTGTACAGAAACACTTTCCTCTGTTCTGACTTTGTGTTCAGCTGGCCAGCTGCCAAGGGTGAGTGACAACTAACAAAACAATAGGCTACAGACGTTGACATAATGCAATTTAATCCTTTCCACTTGGAATCGATTGTTACACCTTGGGGTGCAACATTTTTAAGATTATGTTGCTTTACCCAGGAGTTTAATATTTTATTTTTGAAGAAGCAGCAAAATTTGTTGCTCATTCTCTCATTGACTCCAACAAAGCAGCAAGTGCAATCTGGCCGTCAGCAGAATTTGGACTGCGTTTGGACCGGCTTTATTGCATCAGTGGTGTGAAAGGTATGGATCGTCTCGGGGTTTACAATCAATTTATTTCTTCTGTCTACATTTGCTGTAAGTCTTTATTCACGCTGCCCAGCAGAATGATGTACGTCTAGTGAGAATTAATCCACTTATTTCATCCCTGTGCTGTTTGAAAATTCCAATCTCTTCAAGTTATAAGCGCCGTCTCATATTAAGTTAGGGTGGCTCCTCACTAAACGCTAATTTGGCCCGTATAACAGGAGCTTATATAGAGGCATACCAGTGCAGTGCATCTGTGTGGGCTGGGCTGGCGGGCGGCCGATGGGCCTCTGGCTCCATGTTACGAGCTCCTGGACCACGGTGCCATTACCTCCACACACACCTAATGAAGTTATAGCAGGGCTGGGGCTATAGGGCAACGACTCCCTGTAGATTGCTGGGTCTGGGTCTGCCGCGGCCCACACACACAGAAACACACGCACGCACATATGTGTACACGCATACGCGCATACGTACACACACACACACACACACACACATTCAGTGGAAAGTTATGGTGCATGCAGCCCCCAAACTACTTCAGAGTGGACGGTGCGAGTGCCACTCATTCTTCAAACGGCCGCTCCTCCCCTCCCCTCCCTCCTTCCCTCCTTCCCTAAATTGGAGGGGTGGGGTAGATTGATGTCTTATCTGTCGTCTAGTGGGTGGTTAGGTATAGCCTCACTGTCTCTGTGTCGTGGTAAACACACACTAAGTCCCCTTGACCACCCTGGAGCACTCGTTGGCTAACTCTTAAAAAGCCCAAGCAACACAATTATCTTTTATGACCTGCCAGAAAACACTGGCTGTGGGGAGGCCGCGGAGGTCCACGCTCGGAGGAGGGACACGAGTTGTCACCGCAGTCCCTCTGTCCTGCTGTAACGGGGTCAACATATTAAAAGTGATTCAAAACAACAACTACCTTGTTTTTTGATGCCATTGTTTTTTTTTTGTTTTTTTTTTCGTCTAGTTTTTCAGCGTTCTGTGTCCCCCTTTTCGGCATTTGTGTCAGATTTATATTTACTGTACTGTTTTGTGCATCTAATCTGGATGCTAGCTCACTAGCAGTGAGTCTGTCCATATAAGAGTCTCAAAAATCAACTTTGAGTCAACTCCTACAAATAGGAACTTTATTGTTTGAGTTATTTCATGATCTTTCTGCTGGTTTGTAGTTGTATATTGGTAGGGAAAAAAATATGAATAATGCTAGACATACATAAAAAAGATTAGGTATTTCCCATAATACCATAGTTGTCTCTTTCAGGCCTTTTGAAGTCTGTATTAGACAATGAATGGTGGGGGAGTGTAGTTCTTGGACAGCACATTAACCCTTGTGTCACTACGGTGCCACAAACTGCCTTAATAATTGAATCTAAACTTTAATGGGTTTTTTTTTCATTTATTCCAGACCTTCCATTCAGATTTTTCATGCATTTTTACACATTTAATTTCACTGATTAAATTGATATATACATTATTTTTCGATTACAGTGTACAGTTGTAATGTTGTCTGTGGCACTCAGAGTTCCCAATGTCTGCATCCCTTCAGCCATTGCAGAAAAAAAAAAGGCAACTACAGTAAACCAAATGAGGGATGGTGACAGCCATTCCCTGGGATCTGTTGTATGTTCCTTCATTGCCCTGTGTAAAGACTATTGTCTGTGCCTTAAGGGCGTACCGAGGGTCAGCACTGTAAATCTGAACACTGGGGCTGGTCGTTATATATGGGCTTTATGTCCCTTAACTGGTGTACAGAGGCTGGAGCAGGAGGGAACCTACAAGAATGTCAGCTATCAATCCAAGAAGCAATCCCTCCTGCTCATCTCATTAAAGGGCAGATAGATGGACCTGCTGGCTCTGGCACATCCATCACAAAAAGAGCACCAGGAAGCTGCACAGACTACAGGAAGCTGGGTTTGCTGAACAACTTGAAGGCAAAATAAGATCGAAAAGGTTTTGATTTTGGGGCCATCATATTTTTGAAATCCTTCTTTTTTTAATGTAGTCCAGCCTGCACACATTGGCCACCACTATTCTTTTATCATTCTCCTCTTACTCCCCCCTCCTCACTGTTTCCTCCTTTACACTCCCATATGGTTCTTATGTTCAATATGCTGACTGCCTCTTAGTGCCTTGACCTCAGTGGTTCGTTGTAGGATTGAACCTCGGTCTCCTCTAATTAACAGCAGTCGTGATAGGTTATGAAAACCTCAAGTATTGTACGTAATCTTGTACATACTTGTACCTTACTTTTGCTGCTTCATACTTCTATGCCACCACAATTTAAAGGAAAATATTGTATTTTTCATTGCTCTTCTTTTATTTAAGATCTATTTCATTTAATTTTTTCATTGAAATTGTTTATGATTGGATTGAGACCCCTTCCAAAAAATGTGTTTCCAGGTGTGTAAAAGAATTGAATATAAATTTGTGTACCAGAATGTTGTTGTTGTTGTTGTTGTTTTTTCTTCACACACACACACACACACACACACCATATCATGACAACTCAGATTTATCCTGCGACTCCTTTGGGGGGCTTCATCCCCTAGGTTAGATTACTGGTTAAAACTAGCTGCTTTTTATCAGATGCGTCACCCAGTCGCCAGGATAAGATGTTAGTTGTTAGTAGTAGAAGAGATACGTCCACATGTGCGTTATAAGCAATGACACATTCAACATTTGTACAAAACATGACATGTAACATTCCCATTTCATGTTCATTACCTGATTTTCAGGACATGGACTCTGGTTAAGCTGCTGTCAGTGGGACATCACTGGATATTTTTAAGGAGACCGGGGACATTTTTAGCTGTTTTTGGCAACCAAAACAGGTATTTTAAACCAAACCATGATGTCTTCCTAACCCCTCACCAAGTGGTTTTTGTGCCTAATCCTAACCAAATTATAGGAACAGTATCATGATATGACAGAAATTGAAATTTTTACATGAACATAAAGCATTTAAAAAGACATACATTTTAAGCTATCTGTGGTTTTACAGTTATGTACTTGTGCAACAGTGAGATGAATGTGCTTATCAGTTGAAGGTGACTCAGATTAAACAAAGGTGATAATCATCAGTATTTCAGGTTTTATGGTCATTGTTTTCTATAAAAGATGGAACAACAAAAATGGTGAGATGTGTTAACGACATACAACAATTTCACAAAACGTAATTATTTTTCTTTGTTAATGATGTGGGTTTGGTGTTCTGGTCAGAAAACATTAAAGGCTGTTAATAAAATTAATACAACTTTTCTGTAAATTATAAGCGATTTCTCTGAATGATATCTCCGCAAATCATTTGTAATAGTACAACTACGGATGCTAATGTAGTTACATCCCATACTGTAAGATAATATTTTCACTCTGTGGTCTCAAGAGCCCAGTACAGAGGAAACTCAAAAAAACAGTCATTGGATGTATGTTTCCCATTTCATCACAATAACATATGGAATGCTCTTCAGCGTTTGTCTCACAGTTTGACAATGCAGCTCTTAACCAGCACATGCAACTCTCTTATGGTACACTGTTGTGTTTCTCATGGTCAGGATCAGTAAATGCCCCTCTGACCTTTTGTTGTTGTCCACTGGCAACAAACTTTCCAGATAATATCCCTTATATCAGGAAAGCTGGGCTCTTCACTGAAGGACCCTCATTGTAGTGATGTGTGCATATGGAGACCGTACGACCGCAGGGGGAGAGCCGGGTGCCTGTGTTGGTGTATCATATGGGACAGGCGGTGTCACACCAGGGCCTTAACAGGCCTACTGATCGTCCCTGTAGAGAATAAGGATAAGGGGAAGGTCTGACTCCGACGTGTCCCCAGGCCCTGAGTGCAACTGGGGAGCCTGCCTGCAGAAGCTGGTGTGCCTGTTTACCATCTTACCAGGGGTCCCCACAGTCGTCTGCACGAACTAGAAATGTCTTGTGAGCACGGGCAAACACGCTGTGAAGACGAGAATATGGAAGCTGACAGAAATAAACGCGGGTTGGGGGAGAGGCGAGAGGCAGAGAGGGAAAGGGAGATGCAGCGAGCGACGGGGGTCCCGAAGTGCTGAAGAGATTGTGCTGGCATGGTGGCCAGAGGCCTTTCAGCTGAGTGGGCGCCACTACCTCTCCTTCCTCCCTCTGAGGAGCGGCAACGCTGGTGCTCAGATGCTGGGAAGTGTGTTTGACACACACATACACACAGTCAGACACCGCTGTGGCCTCGCCGCCTGCGTTCACCCGCCGCCGTGTTTATCCGGGCTGTGTGTGTGTGTGCGCGCCACTGTCTGCGCGTGTTTGTGCTCTTTAAAACACAGACAGGCATTTATGTTTTTAGTGGTGCGCTTGCTTGTGTGTATTTTCATTGTTTATTATTTTACCTCAGGTCAGTTCTCAGACCACAGCATCACTTAACTGATGAGATTTCTTACAGCCGCCGGCGGGTGAACTGCGCACGATACATGGCAGACATAATACAAATGTGTGTGTGTGTGTGTGTGTATTGATCAAGCTCGAGACCGACTGTAAGCAGGCAGACAAACTAAATACAGTAGCACAGAGGAAGACAGCATATCAAACACAGCCACAGCTTGTTTAGAATATGTCTTGAACATGCTTCAATGTGCAGGACACTTTTTGTCTAATTATTTCAAACTTTAACAAATGGACTGCAGGATAAATGTCCAACGTTAAGACACTGTGTTCGAGGAGATCAGCCTTCGTTTGTGGCATTGTAAGATGTTTTCAATTATAGGTGGAAATGGAAGCGCCCCAAGCCAAAGAAACGTCAACACGTCCTGGATTAACTCGTTTCTTTTCCCCACTAGGGAATCCATTCCAGTAGCGTGGCTCATTGCGGACGTATTAAGAAGTTCAGGCTATGACAATTCTCCGTCTCTTTTCTCTCTTTTGTTTACTTTGCCCTCGCTCTTTCACTCGTTCCTCGTTCATCCTCAATATCTGTCTGTGTTTGCTCGTAGTGTCGCCAAAAATAGCCTCAGCCAAACCTTTTTTTTTTTTAAAAAGTTAAACAGGAAAATCCCAGAGAAAAAGGGAAGTGCAAGAGGAGTGTTGAACGAAGAAGAGGGGTGTCATTCAGCTGAAAGAGGAGACCGAACACAATGATAACTAAAAAAAAATGCATATTCTTTGCCTTTCCCCCTCGTTTCTCCGTCTTCATATCCTCACTGCTTTCTCGCTTCTTCTAATCTTCAACAGTTTTCTCTCGTTTTCTCTCTGCACCTCAAACTCTGTTTCTTCCTCTTGCCTTCCTCAATTCTCCTACCTCTCACCCTCACTTTGGGGGGAGAGCAGAGCAGAGCAGGGCAGAGGTTTGGGGCTGGGGTTAGGGAGAGCGCAGCGGCGATGCAGTAAAGCGATTCTGATTTGTGCCCACAGCCATCAGCGTCACTCTGCTTGGCTTGTCAGTCTGCAGGAGCATCAAAGCATGCTGTCTGGGACTGCTGTCACTAACAGTAATAGATATCATTTCAAAACCATCGGTCCTGCCCATTGTGTCTGGCTCAAGCCAGTGGCTGGGGCCCACCTTGGCCACGGTTGGATGGGCCTGCTCCGCGTGCGGCACACAGGGGCCCCGGCGCCGGGCTTAACTGTTGGGTCACGGTCTGATATGTAGACATTCATGGATGGTTAACTCAGTAAATGTGTTGATATGGGCAGAGAGTGCATGGTTAAGAATATGTTCAGGCATGAGTACTGTCATGTGAGGCGGGTTTGCAAGTGGAGGAAAGATTTAGGAATTTTTGGCATAAATGCACTGACGTCTGCTTTGGCCCATGTCTGGTTTGGTTGGGTCACTGTTTCAACTCGCCGTCACATGGAGGTGTCAGTGATGCACGCACATGCACATGAACACACACAGGGTCACACCGGCCTCCTACACCAATCAGAGCCTCTGTACAGCCACTAATGGCCATTAACTACCCAGCCGGTGGTGCAAAGAATCTGACATCACAAATGTCACTCTGCATTAGTCCCACATTACGTCAAGGCTCCCTCCAAGATAGCTAGCCTCCCTGGCACCGTGTGTATGTGTGTGTGTGTGTGCACAATGCTTTCGTGCATCTACATTTTTCACGCGTGCATGTGAGGTCATGTGCTTGTCTGCGCAGGATGGAAATGTTTGCAAGCAGCCAGCGATACAGTGCTGATCTGTAGTACCCGCACATTTTGCACCCATGTACGTGTGTGTGTGTGTGTGTGTGTGTTCGCCTGTGTGTTTGTGTGTCATATGTCCCCGTACCTGTGTGCCTGCTCCCTCAGTCTTCCTCATTCTCTGCATTGTACATATTCCATACAAGCCTTTGACGAGCCGTGGCTGTGGCGGTCTGTGTTACCGGCCTTGATCGACCATTGTTTTATAAGAAGTGAAGCATCAACATCCTCAGCAGCATCCATACCACTTGCTAAATGCATCTACAGGGACTCCTGAGTACCACTAAAACTAGCACATCCAAACAGCACATGACCGTCTGCTCGCAGAAGTGACAATATGCCACAGAGAATGAGGTCATTCATTAGCGTGGGCACTTATATTTTTAATAAACATTGGGTAATGCACAAAGCAGCCAGTGTCACATCGTGCTAGTTCAGATACCAACTGTCTCCTTGAAGTCCCATTCATGCGCCACTGAATTGTTTGGCTAAACACAATTGGAGAGAAGCACATTCGCTCCCTGGATTATGTTGGTTTCATCATTGTGTTGATCAAAAAACATAATCTGGGTGGCACTGTGTTTTTATCAAAACATGTTTGCTTTTGCAAATTAGTATTTTACGTTTCTAGGATGATATTCCAGAAAACATTTGTCTAATCGGCATAATCTTCATGTACAGAAACATCATGTAGGCATATTTATCCAGTGCTTATTCTTTATTTCTTTTACATCATCTCCATAGATGAAAACCTGCCCATCTGGGTACATCGTCCTCGTGTCATGCCCCCAACCCATGCTGGGCAAAAGAAGCACCTCCAATTTGACTGGCCGTAAATGCAAATTCCAATGTCTTTGCCAATTTAAATGTATAAAATTGGCAAAATTGTTAAATAAAAAAGGGTTGATGAGTATCCTTTCAGCTGCACTTCCTATGTAACTTTTAAGCCGCTGACAAAGTGCATTATTAGAAGGTAGGTCTCCGTTTATGTGAATTATTATGAAAAAATATGTATGCAGACTTTTACGTAGGATAGTAGTATGGTGTTAATAACTTTCTTTTCACATGCTGCTGTACAGTACAGTCCTAATCACTCACCAACTCTCACCTTTAACATTTTTTTTAAAACAATCTTTCCCTTATTTGTTTAGTTTGTGTTGTAAAGTCAAATTGTCAGTGCACACATTATTTGCCAATAAAACCGACCCTGATTCTGGGACAGGTCTGGCATACATATAGACATGGGCGATTTTTATGTTCAGCACGTCCAGTAAGATGCAAATATGTGGTAGATCTACATACGTGCGTTGATGCAGCTGCTGGTTAGATTACCACCAGAACACGTGTCGGGTTGTTTCACCATGCACACGTGCAACATTTACACAACAATATACAATGTGCTGTTCCATGTGATAATTAATCTGACTTATTGTATCCGCTCCTCTGGGTTTTCCAGTCATCAAGGTATCAGGTTGTTCAGTTTAAATTTGAGTTTGTTTAGCAGAGTTCATAACTATGAAATGAGGGCAGTCCTCAGTTTCTGCCTTGATTTTTTAAGTACTCAAAAGTTACTTAGTGAGATCCTAGAATGTGGAATTTACCTCCTAAGCTTTTTCTTTTTTCAAATTCATCAGTGTCAACTGTTTTGAAAGATACTGCAGATGACTGTTTTCACAGATTGGTGCATCAATGCTGTCGTTATTTTGCTCCTGAAACATCATGCTTTAATGGTGAATATCTCCCCATGTAATCTAGCGGCACAGATTTTATCGTCAGTTTGATAGGAAGTGAAATAAACAATCTTTGCGCATTACAGCGGAGCAAATTATGATGAGGCCGTTGGTACTACATGAGGACTAAGTGTTTCATCACTGGTCCCTGTGGAGCGATGTGTAAATGAGGTCAGGTGAAGGAGGAAGAAAGAGACAGAGAAATAGATGGATGGATAAGAGAGAGACAGCGCGAGAGAGAATAGAGATCAACAGTAAGTTGACAGAAAGTGCTTACGACGCACTGCCACTTTGCCTCAGCTCCCCCCACCCGTCCCTCCCCACCGCCCTCCTCCCCCCTCCCCTCTTACATGCTCTCGTCAGCTAATTATCCAGAATTAGAATCTTCTTTCACACCAGTGGTGTCAGGGTGCCTTAGCTTGATCTGTCAAGGCCCCTCATGACTGGGTGCTAAACTCACGACAGTTGATGAGTGCGAAGCCCGCCACAGCTAATTGTAAGTGAAAAGCTGGACAGGACTGACAGTGCAGGAAAAAAAAAAAAAAAAAAGCAAAAGAAAACAGAGGGGGAGGGCTCTTTGTTTGAGGACAGATGAAGGAGGGAGGTTTTGTTTGCGTTTTCGCAGGTGGGAAGTGGGTGGCATTGTGAGCTGGTGCCCATGTTTGATGACCGGATGAGGAGAAGAGGGAGGGGGAGGAAGAGGAGGACGAGGAGGAGGAGGAGGTTAAAGGGTCCCGCGGCACTGAAATATCTGCTCAGCAAGGAGAAGGAAAGAAGGAAGGAGGCAGGGAGAGCAAAGAGGAAGCCAAGTGTGAAAAAACAGGTAGGTGTGATGAAGGAGGACAACAAATCCTTTCTTTCGGGGCATGTCGGCCAAGATCTTGCTCATCAGTCCTCATGGCTGTGATCACCATCAGCATGACAACACAGGGGCCAGCGTGTGTCTGTGTGTGTGTGTGTGTGTGTGTGTGTATCTATGTGTAGTAATACATTTTTGTACAAGCTGTTTTTTATTATTTGTATGATAGTGTCACATGTTATTGTGCACACGTACGTATATACATATTTATGTGTGTGTACTCTCCGTGCATAAGCAAGCATACAATTTGCATTTTACTGTGTGGGTGTATGTCAGAGCATCGTGTCTGAATCCACACTTGGACTATTCGACAATTTCAAAAAGGCATAGAGAGATACAGATTGTAAAGATGCATCGGTGGCTGACGAGGACAAAAAACCTATTTTATACACATCCTGAGTGTGTGTTGACGTGACTGTATGTGAGCGCGTCCTGTGTCTCTGTATGCCAGTTGGCCTGCTTTGAATGTCTCTGAATGTAATATTAGGTTAAATGCCTACTTGCCAGGCCAAATTAAGTGTGTCACCAGCGCAGGAAGGGCATGATGTGGCATGATGGGAGGTTGTCACCTGTCTCTTCAGGGCATCTGGGTGTCTAAGGATGGCAGAATCCACTCACATCGCACAGTCAGTCGCCGAAAACAAATAGTCTCATAACGGTTAAAAAACAACAACAACAACAAAAAAAACACTTGCACTGAAACACAGAATATATATTTTTTAATAGTGTAAATATTACACTCTATTATTGTTTGTCATTATTATCATTATATGTAAATACAATGAGTTTGGATGTATGAAGCACAAATTAGACAACATTTCGGCTGTTTGTCAAATTTTATGAGCATTGGTGAAATTTTAGCTGTTGAGTTTATTTCTTCTCTCTGTTGTTTACATTGTTCTTACTGTTTTCTTTTGCTTTCTTCTTTTTTCGTATTTATTTTTTTTTTCACAGTTTTTAAAAAAATTTGATATTCATCTCTATTTCACGATCCCCCTTAATGACTTGACCATGTCAGTTTCCATGTTGTGGGACTAATAAATATCATATCTTATCTTATCTTACACTTTAAAAGCACATTGCACTATGTAGTTTTGGGTAAAACAATTTAATCAGAAGAGAAAAATCTTTCATTGACTGTTTTTTGTTGTTGTTGTTTATGCCTAAACAAACTAAATAAACAAACTCATTTCATTCTGTTTGACTTTGTTTATATGTGTCGGACCCTGCCACCTTTCTGGCTTCAGACAGTGTTCTGGGGACCTTACATTCCTAAGAACAGCTTGTTTATTCAGTTATGGGGAACATAAATATTTCTGAGTTTGTGTTATTACCACATTAGTGTTAAGACCCCTTATATAAACCCCTTTAATGTCAAAAGGCGTATTTTAGCTCTGATTTCAACCAGAATTCAGTTCACCTTCCTGTCTTTCTTTGAAAGTGTATTCCTCTCCTACTCTGTGTACAGCTGCTGAAGACTCCATTTGTTACAACATTATGTGCTTGTATAAAATTATTACTCAGACTTCTTTGTTGACAACACATTTTGACATCTTTTATTTGAAAATCTGTGTTTTATGTCCCTGCAGAGGAATTGTTCGTCCGATAACTCATTGTTGTGTTAATGATTATACCCATTAATTTATAAATCCGGAGGAGCTGTTGACCTTCCATTTATGTGTTTGCTCGAAAGCTAAACAGGCAGCCACCAGGACTCAGCAGTCAGCCAGCAGCCTCCACTCCAATAGTACTTTCGCCCACTTGAAGACTGGAAACAGCTTTTCTCCAGCTAGTGTAGATTTGTGTGGATTAGGGCTCAGCTCTACAGCAGAGGGCTTGGAGAGATTTTGTGCAGAATAGGCCAGGAAGCTGTTTGGAATTGGATGTTGTTCCTCCCCTCTCATCATTACCCTCAAACCCTCACAAAGGGCCCAAATCTCCCAGTACCTTTGAACCTGTGTTTGAAAATGAAAGACATGTCCAATGGAGGGTCTTTTCTTATTCTTCTTTTTACTGAAAGGAGGAGAGCGAGAGAAGGGGAAAAAAAAAGGAGCTTTAGAGCCTAATTTTCCCTCCTGCTCGACCTCCTTCGTTTTCTTCCGGCCTTGAGCCACTTGTTGGAGGAAAAGGCAAATTTCTGGAAAAAATTCCTAGAGGTTTTTTTATTTTCTCCAATCAACCAGTGCCCTCATCCCCTTTTTTAAGGCAGAGAAAGAGAGGGCAAAGTAGCGAGAGATGTAAAAAAAAAAAGGGGGGGAAGAGGGGAAACATGGTTAAGGAGAAGACGAAAAGAGGGGACTCTGGAGACAGCTGTTGGAGAGGTTAGTTAGAGATTTCCACCCATTAACTTCAGTCCTAGCCAGCTCGCCCACTTGAAGCAGACAAGGGCCCCGGCAGGCCAGAGCCTCAGTATGAAAAGGGCTGGGGACCCAGCTTGATCTTGTGGGGGGGAAATTGTTTACAAGTGGGACCCTCGATTCCACAATAGAGCAGAGCGCAGGAAAGAGGGACAGAAAGAGAAATGGAGAGAAAGGACGGAGGAACGAAGGACATTGTTGATTGAGAGAGTGAAACAAATCTGCGAAAGCACGGGAGCAAAAGTAAAGGAGCACGGAGCAAGAGTGATTAAGGACGGACCAATGAGGGCCTGAGACGGGTGATGTCGGCGAGGGCATCGGGGGGGGGGGGGGGTCAGCGGTTGTGACACAATAAATGGAGGACCTGGGGGGGGTTGGAAGAGGGCAGAGGGGGACTCTCTTTCTCTTTTCAAAGGCAGGATAAACAAGGAAATGAGTCTGTAATCATTTCCAGAAATTGCCTTCCTCTTTGCCTCTCCTCTCCCGGGCCGTCTACCCACCTCCGTTCATTAGCGGGCCACGGCCTGATTAAAGAGTTTCATTGTCCCAAAGAGAGAGACACACAGGGAGAATCTTCAATACACCGCCATCAACGTGACTGATGCAACAGGTACGGTTAGTGTTTGTAGGCCCGGATGATTTATTTTTACTTTGTGTGACACGAGCGAAAAGCCTAAAGCATGCCTCACCCAGCCAATCAGATTCCGTCACCACACACACACGGGGTAGTTCTTCAGAATGTGATAATATGATTACAATTTCCACAAATGGCAAAAACAAAAATATCAACAACATGCAGCGTGTGCAGTTGTTTGCTTCTACTAAATGGTGACACATTAATAGAGACGCTGAAATAGCCTCAATCTCATGTGATAGTGGAACATTTATTCAGTTTAAGCGTGACCTGACAGGCCGCGGTGGAAACACTGAGCTCATCCGACAGAAGTCTGAACTGTAATCCATTAATGAGCCATCATATCCTCTCCTGCCTCTCTCTGTCCTGTGGTTTCGAAGCAGCAGCTGCGAAGAAGGGGTAACATTTAATGTTAAAGATATAAATCGTATACTAAAGGACGGCTAAACCGGTGATCAAGTTACTGTGACTTTACAATTGAGGAATGTTGAGTCACTGTCACTTCATACATGGGTTGATATGTGAGCTAAAAGCTGCAGTACAGTAACATAAAACTTGTAGGTCACTAAAATTTACGTTAGAATGAACTCCTCGTGTGACTTGTGTAGCCTGTACCTGTTAGCACAGGTGCCCTGTGTGGAGTGTTGGGGGTGATGTATATTTCTTTTAGTGGTAACGGAGTAATATAAAGCGTAACTAATAATAATTCAGTAAAATATTACTTCAGTAAAGTTGCATAACGTGCTCCAATCCGCCCTACTGTGTTGTGTTTATTGTTCCACACTGTGTATGACCATATTGGTTATGAATGTCTTTAATATAGCCGAGCCTATAAGTTCCTTGTTCAGTCGCTGTGTGACTGAAATTAGCTGTGTATTTCGTAGACCTATTGATGAAGCCTGAACCATCCGAGCGCACTTTACATTCTCGAATCTCATACGTCCTTGCATTCCTTGTTCTGAGGACTAAAATAAGACTGAAGGACATTATGGAAGGTATAGGACTATTTTGTTTCATATTACTAATTAAATTCAATTGAAAAAATCATTTTTTCCTATCTCATAATATGTCAGACTCTGATCCTTTATCTGCCTGCTCATCACTGTGTCCAAGGCTATTTGTTTATTTAAAAAGATCTATTTACTTGTTCTATAGGGGCTATTTTTGCAATTTGTGGAAAGTAACTTAACTAGTAGTGTAATAAGTAATACATTAATTTACACAGATAGTAATATTGTAACCTGATATATAACTTTCAAATGAAGATAACTAGTTATATGTAATATTTTGCAAGTATTCAACCCCACCACTGTGGCTGTTACCAATTTTACACCAAAATAAGCATGTATACACTGATTGTTTTAAACTGGTAAACCCACTGAAAAAGGTGCCTTTCTGTTTTTTCATCGTCACAGGAAATACAGGTAACAGTGGAAAGCAGCAGTCTATGAACTTCATCCAACTACATGTGGATGTAGACTTGTTTTAAAAATTCTTAATCAACAACATTCTGTACTTGGCAAATAGTGGATAACGGAAGATGCATGGAGATGCACATGCTCAGTACCAACCAGGCGGCTGACAAGGCTGAGTGACACAGAGGTCACTGATGGTGGTTACTCTTTCTGTATCTTTGTCATCAGATGCTCTGTCAAACTCAACATCAACTGTTCAGTGGGAAAGTATTAACAAGCCAGCATCATTAACTTCCAGTGGTCAAAATTTTACATGTTCCTGTGAATACTATAGAGTCATTTGACGTGGGAGAATCCTGATTACACCCACGCACATTTAAACAAAAGCCAGATATTAATGGGTGTTGGTGGCTTTTTTCAGAGTTGGACTAAAGCTGAGCGACAATGTTTTCTAAGCACACACACACACACACACACATTCATATGGAGACACACACATGTGTTTGGAATAAGACTTGTTTGTGTGTGTTTTATCCACTGGGAAGTTGTGATAGGTGACTGAACAGGATCCGCGCACATGTCTCATTATGGGAACCAGACTTGCAGGCCTCTGATTCTTCCTGTGAGAGCATAATTCTCTGGTAATGGGGGGTGGGGGGTGGGTGATCAGTGTCATCATCAAGAAATAACAATTTGTGGAAACAGGGAATGAGAGCTACAGTAACTTCCACATGACCAGCAAGAAGAGATTGACATTCTCCTGCAGAGGCTATTGTGTATACATTTATACATCTGGAGGATAATACAATATGCATAGAGTATTCTCTGGGCTCTTCTGCTAAAGTGGTATACCATAGTATATTTGTCTAATGTTATTAGCTAATTAAAAGAAAAAAATCTCTTTTCTGTTTCTGCTTGCCTGTAATTCCTCGAAGCTGCTGGCCACTCCTTTTCACCTTAATCCTCTCAAGCCATGAATCAGCACCCACTTCCTGCAGCAAATGTACAGTATTCTCCTCTGCTCGCATTCACACAAGTTCCAAGAGTGCAGGACGGAATTCAAAGGGCCGGAGAGGAGGCAGAGGGAGGAAATAAATCAAGGGCCGTGGTGAAAAATGGCACCAAAGAGAAGCATTTGAAAACAAAAAGAAATACGGAAGAATGAACATGCCTTAAAAGCAAAAGGGCGGTCTGGCAAGACGGCAGACGGTGAGTTGTGGTAGGTTAGGAGGCCTTTCCCTGCCGGGGAGGAAGTGTTTGGGTTTTATTGGTTTCATATGACACGACAGAACCTTTTTAAGATGTTGTAGACGCGCTGGTAAAAAAGCAGTCTGCCCACCCCTGCATTAAGTGCCTCTGTGATCTCGGCCATATTTATAGGCACTGTCTTGTGTCACATGGCTTCCATTTCTTCACTTGTTGGGACCCCCTGTGGTTGCTTTTACAAGCACAGATGAAGAGGTCAAGAGCACCCTTGTCAGTGGCCTGGGCAGAGGGAGATCTACCTCTGTATCTTTTATTTTGTTGGAGAAAAATTTAGTTTTAGTTAGTTTTAAAGAAGCAGTTTGTAACAAATGGAAATTATATATGAATTTTCTGACCTCAACATTGATCAGCAATTAGCTGAAGTTGGTCAGACTGCAGTGTTGTAGCCAGTATATATCTTTGTTTTCAGGCGGTGTGGAAAACGTTTTTAGTTTTTTTCAAGCTCCAAGAAACTGACTGAAATGATGTATTTGAAAGTGCAAGTCAAAATAACGGCACGATCATACAACTTTATGTTCTTTGTGGTTTTAGACTCAGAAGGGGAAACAGCAACCTCTTCTTCTGATGCTGTCCCAAACCAAGGAAATGGTTTCACTTGTATCAATGAGGCATTGCATGCTGTCTCTGTGACCTCCAAGTGACGAAGAAGTTGTCCAGAAATCATCATTCAGTTCCAGTCAGGCAATATAACAAAGAAAATATCAATTGTGCACATCTTAATACATGGTTTAAGAGTTCTTTTAACGTCTGTTCTGTTTCTTTTTTAAAATAACACATAAGAAAATCGCGTTTTCAGGAAATTTGATAAAAATTTTATTTTAGCACAGTGCATTAAAAACCAATAGATGCTGTCCTCTGTCAACTTTTCTGTGGCTCTGCTACAGCAAAAGTGACAGTTAAACAGTCCACAGTCCATCCTCAGTGGAGATGTTGCCAGTATATCAAAGTCATAAACATTTGCATCTTGATAGCACTCATTTATGACTTTTATTTGCTTATCAATGATGCCTTTATGATGCCACTGTGTAGACAACAGTTGATCCCCCTTTTTTTGTTTTCCAGGAATGTGAAGTTCGTTTGCATCATTACACCAACAATGTCACCACATGATGCAGAACTGAAATTTGTTTTTCTGTTTTCATGTCCAGACCTAGGATGGAAGAGGTGTTTTTTTCCTTGATTTTTTTTTTTTTTTAATCTGGCATATGTTAGTAACTGTTCTTTCCACACATAGCAATTCTGATCCACATGACAAAAAAACACAACAAACATGTAAAATACATGTGAAAAGGTTTGTGAAAGAAGCCAGTCACTTTTTAATTTATTATTTTATGTCCACATGTTAAACCTTGATTCACATATTAATAAAGAACTGACAGTTACAGGACATACTCTTTAAATGTTCTGGAAAACTTTACCCTTGACTTCCATTTTTTAGATCCCTTAGTGACATATACTAAACATCCTGGTGCAGTCATGTGACATTGTGGTAATTTGTTAGCGGTGTGCCTGGTTTGCACAAGAGACAGTGTACACCCATTTAACAATTCTGATGCTTTAAACATTTAACCTGTTGTGACCAAATGTATTGGTCAACAAATTGATATAAGAAATGTCAGGAAAATATTGCTGTGTGAGTGTGTACTGTATGGCACATAGAGCTTACCAGTGACGGACCGACCAACATTGCCCTCCTTGGGCTTGTGTGCTCGATGAATAAAACCAAGCCAATCCATTCGTCGTGTCAGGCAAAGTGCATCAGAGTGTGAGTCTCAAGTCCCTCCCTCTTCTCTCTATTCCTCTCCCACTCTTCAGGACGCCGCATCCCTCCATCTTGGCCATGTGGTGCGGCGTGTTGGTTTTAGTGGGCACTAAAAACACACTGTTAAACACAGTTTTAAAAGTTCCTAAAAGCATTTTTTCCTCTCTGGGGTTGGCACTTTAATCTACTCTCAGGTTTCACATGCTGCGTGGGCACACCTGGGGAGAGGAACGAAATAAGCCGGGCTAGAAAGCTCCCACACATCGTAGACTCCTTCTCCTTGTTAAAAAAAAAAAAAAAAAAAAAAAGAAGGGGAAGGATAATCAGATTTATTGTTTTAATCAGAGAGGGAGGTGTCTCTTTCTCTCTGTGCTGATGACTTTATGACCTCTGGAGTAATCTGGCTGGAGAATTTTGCTTGCATCTTAGAGACATAGATTAAATCTTTGGAGGCCCTGGTTCATCTCAGTAGCTGCTGTCCACTATTTAATTGTCAGACTACCATTTCTCATTGGGTTATGATGATCAATGCCCAAAGAAAAAGATAGTCTATAGTATAGCTCACAGAGAGAAAGATCTAGAATTCAACTTTTCGATCAGATTTCTAAATGAGTCTCTTTGACTTTATTATAGGTGAACGATGGTTGTGCATCCTTCCAGACACTTTAAACATGGCTCAAAAAAAAGGGGGTACAATAAGGTCAAATCCAAACGTGGCAAGCCTCACAGAGAGGGGGCTCTTTCCTCCTTCTACCATCTCGTAAAAATGATTTTTATTTGCACTTTTTCCACTTTTACAGTCCTCTCTGTGTGTGCAGGCAGGCATCTGAAAGCAGGAGGAAGGAGTAAAAGAAGCTCTATCTTTCTCCCTTCAGGGGAGAGGACACAGTGGTTCCAAGTGGTGGAGGTTGTGAACGAGTTCAAGGGAGTTCAGAACTTCCCAAAGGCCAAAGGTCAGGTTCAGAGGGGATAGAGGTGAGCTGTATGGGGTTTTAAGGACTTCTTTTTATTTAGTGTCTGAAACAGAGATACTGGGAAAGTGTGTTAGGAGGTGTTTCAGTTGTTTTAAATGAAGAGGTCTCACAAGCAAAAGAAGTTGGACACAGAACAGAACCCGAGAGCAGAAAAGACGAGCTAATCAGTATTCATGGGGAGGACTGATAGAGTCAGGATGTTGGGAAGTCTGCCGAAATTAACGAGGAGAGGACTGAGGCTTTAATCTGCGCTTGGCTCTGGAAGTTAGCACATTTATAATGTGGTGAGTTAAAGAATTGTTCTTGACTGTTCTTGTTGTTAACTTCAAGTCCAAGCAGAGGGTGGTTGTCAATTAGAACCAGTAGTGGATGGATCATATTGAGAAATATAAAAACAGATTTTGTTCCGACTCTCTTCATATGCTAATCTATAACAAGACCTCTGCCTTGATTCCACAAGGTCACATCTCTATGACCTTGTGTCCGTGACATTCTCCATGTGGCTTCATACTCTACTGGGAGCATTTCAGAAACAGAGCGTCACACCTGCCTGATGTTGTTGACTTGCTCGGATTGTCATTTTATCATTTTTTTTGTTTTAATTGGGTTTATTAGTAGTATTTCCGTCTTTAATGTATATCCCAACTGTGCACTGGGTGTTTTGATTTGAAAATTGACTGGATGCTCCTTGTCGTTCTTGTGTCTGATTTTCTGGCTCAAAATTGACTCGGTTTTTATTTGCGGCAACCTGGTGGAACCTCAAGCGGTGTCTTGATTGGCTGAAACATGATGCAATATTCACTATACTACAATATGTACAATACTATATTTCAAGGCAATCCATCTAGTTACTGAGATGTTCCATTAAAAGCAATGTGTCAACCTCAAAGTAGCATTAGAAAGGTCACGTGATCACCAAAGTCAGCAGGCAACCTAGGGACCATGAATTTTAGCCATCCTTTAAACTAGGTCAATAGCGTGGCTGAAATGAAACACTGTCAAATAAAAGGCAATTTTAAAAAAAGACCAAAAGAGTAAAAAGATAGCATTTTAATATTGTTCAGACAAATCTCCAGACAGGCTTGAATAGATTATAGGTATACCTTGCCTGTCGAGCAATAGTCTCTTAGTGGTCCTATCCCAGTAAAGGGTTTTATTTACTGTTTTGGGAATTGTAATCAAGACCAATCCAATCAAAGCCACAAGCCATACCACTGCTTTAATTTTGTTTTTTGGGGGGAGTTGATTGTCTCAGATTTTGGAAGAAAGGTTGATCGTCCCTGTGGTCAAGAGTGGTTACATCTGTGTGATGAATAGCATCTCATAACCTCTAAGCCTTTATGATTGGATCCGGGAGTCAAGAACTATGAGCACTTCACCAGTCTGCAACAGCACATACTGTACTCTACTAAGACCAATAGGGGATTCATGTAAAATGAAAAAAATAAAAGTGGATTAGTGCACTAAGAGGACTGAAAATGATCATTTTCTAATGCAGTATGACATTGACTCTATTGCTTGGAGATTGTTTTTCATGGCAACAGTGTTTGCTGCCTAAAAACTCAATCCCAAATCTCACGTTTTTATTTTGTCCAGCAACAAAACACTTTTTTATGTCAAAATGGGTACAATATTGTTATGAGAATTCATATTTTGTTTTCACTGAAGACAAGCTAACCACTTATCACAGACAATGTCAGAACCAAACCTCCTCACCTCTCTGAGGCAGTGTGGAGGGATGGTAGCAATAGTTTGTGTGTGTGTGTGTAAGGAGGTGATCCTCCTGTCAGTGATCACTGTGTATGGGATTAGATTAGGCTAGATGAGATTAGGGATTGTTTGGGAATAAACATTCAATATGACTCCGAAAACTAATCCGTGCACAAGAGCCTCTGGCCTTGTAATCTGTTGGCAGGGAGAGGAGAGGGGAGAAGAAGAGGGGAGAGGATTCCAAATTCAGATTCCATCCATCCTATATCTTTATATCTTACAGATAGGATGTGACAAGCAGCTGTGATATTTGCAATGCTAGTAGAGGTTCCTGGATGTCCAATTGGGCATAAGTATGTGGAGGCATGGTACGTATATACATATATACATATATACATATATAGCTGCTTGGTTCTCCACTCCGATCTGACCAAACTATTTTGGATAGTACCAGACAAATGTCTTTGTCTTTTGGTGTGGTGCTATCCCCTGTCACCTTCTAATGATAATAATATGGCGAATGTGTGTATAGCATCAATTAAAGACCTACAAAATACTGTTCATACATACAACATATTAAACAATCAAAAAGGATTACTTCAGAGCCAGTGTCATTGAGCTGAAGAAAGTTGTTAGCCATTGAGCTGTCCATCCTCTTGTCTGCTGAGCAACTATGGAGGCGATAAAGGGGGGGGGGGGGTTGTCAATACATTTGATGGGCAGATAGTTCTGTGTGTAATAGGTATAGAAATGGAACTGAATGTTGTGTTTACATCTTGCATCACAGAGGGGGAGCATACAGCTGGAGACCCTACAAAAAGGGACCTAAAAATGAGCCCTGGGGGATGCCAATATAAAGAAGCCGGCGATGATGCAGAGTTGTCGACTGTAGTCGTACACTGGGGAGATTAGGAGATGTACTAAACATACTAAGTGATGGTGAAAGTGTGGTTACAATTAAGACACAGTTTTCTGATACCTCATTTAACCAGGTAGGAGTTTCTACGACACATCCTACAACAGCCACCGAGTGATTGCAGAGACAGGCGACCCACCCTCTATTCCCTCCCCTCTCTTCTGAATCACCCATCAGGTGACGGACATATTATGTAGACAATGATTTCAAATCCAATAAATTATAATTTTCATGGGTTTTCTAATGCCTCAACTTGGAAATTAAATTACTTTTACGCAATTTACTCTTTGTATAGGCTGTTTGTATGCGTATTTATAAATCTGATAAGACCAAGAACAGTAACCTTCTATTCAGCTGTCTTTTATGTTTTGGCTAATATTTTGATTCTAATGTTCCTTTCCTATTGAAAGAAAAAAGACTGGGGCAAGCACACTGCAGTATATTTCTTATTATTATCATTTAGCAAGAGTGAAAGACAAAGTCAAGACTTGATCTAAGGACAAAAAACCTTTTTATTTGATTATTGATTTAGGTGGCACTAAAATCTTTGCAGTGGCAGTTCTTGTCCTGCATTGTCCTTAACTCCATGCACAATTCCATATATCCTCACTTGTTTTTTTGTGCGTTTCCTTTTTTGTCAACACAATCTAAAAAGTGAAAAAGATTGACAAGTCAATTTGAAAATGTGATGTCATTTATTGTCTTTTATGGTAACATTTTATAAGCTGGCCAGTGTCCAAGTCTGGCTCAATCAAAAAAGTGTTGGCTCGAAAGCTGTTGCTACCCGTCTCGTCGGCTTCTGTAACTTACACACTCGGAAATGAAATGTGTAACTTGCTGAATTAAAATGGACCGGCCGGCTCATGTTGAGGGCAGCCTCGAAACGTGAACACACACACACACACACACACACACACACACACACACACACACACACACACACACACACACACACACACACACACATTGAATCAATTCTTGTCTCCGCTATCAATCCATATCTCGATCGTTGGGCCTCCTGATGTGAATAAACTGGGCTATAGGCCTAACAGCAACCCAATACTTTATATATTTCACCGATGTCAAAGTGTCAGAATGAAGTGCTGCTTGCTGGCACTTGCTGAATTTCTCCTGTCCCTTCTGGCCAAATGTAGCTCAGGTTACATCTGCCTGTCGATGTACGAATGTGTGAGGATGAAAAGTTTTGCGACCTGTCAGATAGGATGCTATTTTCAGTGTGTCAGTGATCATGCATTTTTCCACAAAACAAAATCTCATCGATTTCCCGGAAAGACGACTGAAATTTGTTCCGTGCAAATCACCTTTTGTTCGACTTTTTATAAAGCCTTTTTAGTGACAGCGGTGCAGCAATCAGTGGGAAACGGAGCACCAGGGTTCTCGTTCAACTTGCGACAGTAAAAGGGGTAAAGACTCAGGTAACCAGCAAGTGTAATTACGAGTACGCCTGATCCCTGTGAAAGCTCTTCCCGGCCACTTTCTCCCCTGCACCGAAGGCTTTGGCACGAGTGGCGGAGAGGGTCACTGTTTAATAATGAACAGGTCGAGCCGGCTGTAACAGATACATACACCTGCTTTATACATCAGTCAATTACCTAATTAGAACTCTCCCTCAGGGGAAAGCTAATACCTCGTCCTGGAGCAGGAGGACAACCCCTTCCATGCGAACAGAGGCGCTCACAAGACAAACAGATACCTGTATGTGTGTGTGTGTAGTCACGGTTTGTCAGTGCGTGTGTGTGTGTGTGTGTGTGTGCATTTTCATGTAAGTGTGAGGAACAATAGGCAGGGGGTCCAGTATTTCTTTGCACAGATCAGGTACCCAAGGACACTCATGGGAAATTGTGCTCTATGCGACCGTGATCCAATAACAATCCTTCCTCTGCCCACCTCCTCACACACGCTGCCCTCAGCCCCTCACCATTCATCCTGCCATGAGAAAGTGATCTATGTAAACCCATATGATGGGTCTTTCATGCTCCTTTTCAGAGGGCACAGATTACACAAATGAGTGCAGATCATGGGTCAACAGTCAACAGTGTTCGTAAGGACTATTTCCTCTGAAGAAAGAGGTCTGCTTCCGCACAGTTAGGTTTGTTTACTTTTGGAATGGGATTTTAAATGTGATTATTCAATGCTTTGAGCACTTCACTTAACCTCTACTGTATTGACGTGGAGGCATTAAATCTTGAATATTTCAGAAGTTTACTCAAAAAATGCAAGATGCAGGCAGATGCGATTGGTACCCCTCCCATTCCAACGGATCTCTACGCCGTCCTGGTTTCCAGTCATCATAACTGCCCATCTAATATGGGATGGATATGATACATATAACTTTCTCTGAGCTTATGGGCTTTAATATGATTGTAATATGGGTAAGCGGTGTAAACTTCAGTTATTTTAATGTGTTTCTTAACATATTTAGGAAAGAAATTAGCTACCCTGTTAATGAATCCCAATCTATATATTATAATGTTTATTCAGATTTTCATAAAGCAAGGGTACAAATGCACTGCAGGTTCTTAGGTTTATTGAGTGACCTTGTTAACTTGTGACTTTCAGCTAAATGTGGAAGCTACCTTCCTAGTTGCTGTCGTGTTGAGTTGAGGATATTATACCTGTCTGCGATCTTGGACAGCTAGGTACGGCAAAACCACGTGGACAAACCACATGCAGAACTTTAGTAAGACCAACAATTTGTTAAGTTTATTTGTGATTATGTTTACATAAGCTAATGACAGAGTAGCACAACTGCCTGTCGTAGAGGGGCATTTTTGTTAGTGTCCATATTGCTGTTTTTGTCCCCAAAATTGGACAAATTGTATTTTTATGCTTCAGTTACTGTGTGCAGCTCTTAACTAAACTAGAAACTAAAAAAAAAACGCACTGTGCTATGACAGGCAACCACGCAACACTGTCTGGAATAATCATAAGCATATGTAATCATTATAATGAACTACTGTAACTGAGCAAATTGCAGGTTTTACCGTTGTTTTGTGTGTGGCTCGTCCAAGCGGTGTAACCATACTGCGATGAATCATTCACGCTGCTCTTTGTATTAATGTTACAAAACTATGACTCAGCGGGAGCTAGAAGTAAACATTTCATCCTTGTTTCAAATTTTGCATATTCTGCTGCCATGTTAACAAACTCAGCACTCCCACCTCGCTTTGATTGTGGGTCCTTCAACTGCGTCCAGAGGAATTTTGGTTTGCGATGACGCCCATTGGAAATCAAAGATGAACGCTGAGATTCCAGACAAATGTGCATTTGAGAAGGCTTTGTTTCTCCCCAGAAAAAGTCAGAATTGTTTTCAGTCAAACTTTGCCATGAAATACAGTTAAGGAGCCACCCTCCAAAAATGTTTACATGTTAGGGTCCAAACATTTTACATCAAAATCCTAATAATTCTCATTACTCCAAAAACTGCCCAACACTGAAAGGTAAACCACTACAGTTAAGATTGTGATTTCGGTTAGCCGGCCCATTGAGGTGGATGTTTCCACCTATAGGTGCCTGTGTCAAGGTGTTGCTGATTGATAATATGATTGGACAGTCTGCTTGCATGGACAGTGTGGGTTTTGCTTGGGCCACCAGATGCTCTGAGGCAATCAGGGACACTTCAGCTGTGATTAAGTCACATACTTCAGCCTCTGGAGGATGGCAGGAGGGGTGGGGGGTGGGGGGGTGGTGAAGGATGAAGCTCTCACATCACAAAGAGGGAGTGGACAAGGGTTGAACATTCAGGATCACTAATGTTAGTCTATACATCCTCATCTAGGTTTCCCTCTTGACCTCTGCCCCGCCCATTCCTCTCCATCACACAGTCACAGAAAAACCCCCAAAACATCATCTCTCCCGACCTATAAGCAACCAACACCACCCCGACTGCTCACGTAATGTTTATGCCACATGGCGAAATCAATTTCTGCTTATTATTTGCAGCTACAGTATAAATATCTGTACTGCAAGAGTGATGGATGGATTTGAAAGAAGAAAAAGAGGACTGAGATTGTGATGGTGGGTGGTGGGGGTTGGGGGGGTCGGGGTCATGGAATGTGCTCCTAAAAATCAATGTTCACAGGAGGACTATTAGGTTATTGAGGAGTGGGATGACTGATTGGGGGCTGTACTGTGTGTGTGTGTGTGTGTGTGTGTGTGTGTGTGTGTGTGTGTGAGAGAGAGAGAGAGAGAGAGAGAACATACACTTACTGTAAATTACCTAACAAGTTTTAGACTTTTTGTATTCAAAATCACACAAAATCCAAGACTCAGAGTTTTAACCATAAAATGAGACATCTCAAATAAAACTGATGATCCTTCCACTCCTGTTTGATTGGTCCCTCATTCTTAAGACAGAAAAAAAAAGTGAGCGACCATGCCCACTTCTGCGAAGTAACCAGAAAGGAAAGAGGAATGTGGCCTGCCTCAGCGAGAAATCCCAAAGTGCTTGCCGACTCCTAGCTGCTAATACAACTAATGCAGTAATGTAAGGGCCAAGGCGATTAATGAGAGCGCTCTGCCCCTGACATCTCAGACACCCTAATGTTGCTGCAGCGTCTCCCTAGCCGTGCTTTAATCCATCACCGGTCCCTATAACCCAATTATGGCCTGACGCTTTACTTTTAGCTCCTCTACTGGGTCCTTCACACACATCTATAAAAGGGCAAACATGCACACACACACACTTAGACAAGAGTGTTTGAGCGTCGTCAGACAAGCACATTTTACAAAAAAAAAAAGAAGCTTGATGGAGACATTTGTGCGCACACACACACACACACACACACACACACACACACACACACACACACACACACACACACACACACACGCACTCATACAGAAGATACCCAGCATGGATACTTGCAGAGTCAGGCTGGCCCAGATGAGATTGTTCCATTGTCAAAAGCTGTCTCACACACCAATATAATCATATATAATGCCCCGATAAACATAGTTAATCAGCTGTTAAGGTCCATAATGTCGTATATTATAGATTTGAGGCCTTTAAATTAGGGCCTTACTTCCTTACTTTGAAGCAACAATGTGTGCCTTTCTGCAGAAAGACAGGTGATTGTTGAGTCTCTTCCCATCCATCCATCCATCCATCCATCCATCCATCCATCCATCCATCCATCCATCCCACCACCTCATTCCCAGATTGCCGCATACCAATCAAAATCCAATACCAGATTGGGTCTTTGGAGTCTGAGCCCAAAGCGTTGGGAATGAGACTCAACAATCAAAAATTATTCGCCAGAATAACTTTTACAGTTGGTTACATAATGTTGTTTTAATGAACTTTGATTACCACACTTAACTAACTTCCTGTTCTTCTAATGTCATCCCCATAAAGCACCTTTCTTGTTATGACTGTAATCGTAGCATGATGCTACACCAACATGCCTCATTCCCAGAGGTCCATCAGTGCTCTGCTCTAGCTGAGGGGGCATACATCTTGCATTTTTCATGAGGTCCCCCGTGCAACATTTATGATTCACCCTGAAGGCTTTAAAACAATACTTGACTGCATCTCCCTCCAGGCTAACCCAAACATCTGGAACACACTGTACATGAGGGCGTCTGATATGATGCAAGACCTGGAAGAGCAGCTATGGACCCTGCCTCGCTCCCCCTCCACCTCTCTGTCCGTCAGTTATGTCACATGCAGAGTAACAGCTCTGTCCATCAAGAGATCTATGTGCTGGCTTCCTCTAAATCAGGTGGATTGACTCCTTAAGAGTTACTGGAGGAGCCTACTTCCATTAGCCACTCCCAACGGCAAATTAACTTAAATGTGCCCGCTCAATAAAGTTCAAGACAATCATTTGCATGTCAATGTCCTTTTTCTCTCAAGGCCTACAGCTGACTCATGCAAATCCTGAGATTGCTGGGATTCCATTGCACTAATACCAATTAGCCAGAGAGCTAATTGGTTAGTTTGGAGAGAAATGTTGCACTCCGCTGTTTAAAAAAAAGAAATCAACAGGAACCTTTTAGCTTTTAACAGATATATGCCAGGATTCTGGACGAATTCAGGCACATCTGGTTGCTTTCTCACCATGGTATTTTACTGTTTTTTTGGTCATGCACCGTCTCAAAACATAACTTTCTCAACTGCCCACAACATAAAGTTACAAATGGGTAAGGTCAGGGTCATAACATTCATTGGCAGTGTTCTTGCACCAATCAGTGTTTTACTCCAGGTTTCTGATATGTCTGATAACCCACACCCTCCTTTTGGTGCTCCATCACCCTTTTCCAAAATGTCTTTACAGCTACATCTCATCTCCTGCCACCCATCTGCCATTCTGATGAGGAACTGTTCCACTTTTGGTCCTTAATGTCTATGTTACATCATCAGTATTTGTGTTCATACACAAATGGGTATGAAAAAGAGCACTCTAGAGGGTGTTATTATTGTCTAAATTGTGAAAGAATCTCAAAGGAGACAGGTGATGGTCACTGTCACACTTTAATTTTTGGTTATTAATAGAATAGGTTTACATGCTTTAATGCTCTGTCTGTTAGCCTCTGTTTTAGGGCCTTTTTCAGACCCCCCTCCTGAACACCCAGTCCCCTCTGATTGGTCAGCTCACACATGCCTGACCCAGCACCGCTAACAACAGCAGAGTAGCTGCGCTAAAACAATTATTGCATGCTAAAGTAGCCGCTTGGTATACTTTAAGCAAATGTGTGATTCTGTGACTTAGTGTTATGTCACAAAGTCACTGAATTAAAGGTGGGTCTACTGATGAGGCTTTTCTGGAGCAGTGTTTTCTGTGGGAGACAGGAGCTTCTGTTGGTCTGGACTTTGACCTTTTAACTTTCAAGATCTTTTATGAGGGCAAAAAAAAAAAAAAGAACATAAAACATGGAAGGAAAGGGAAAAAAATGCAAAAGCATAATAGGACGTCTTTACAACTGTGTGTCTCTACTCTGGAGGCTGTTCAGGTTAGAGAAAGCTTACCAGGTACAGGTGATCAGAACAGGAGGCCTAAAAGACTGGAAATTATGTTTTTGTGTATCGGGCAACAGGATTAAAACTGTTCCTCCTCAGTGCTAGCAATCGGCCAAGTAAAAAGATTTGGAGGATCACAGTGACTCTGTTTTACTGCGCCCTTCTTCTTTCCCCCCTCTCATGTGTTTATACACAGGATCTCTCCTCGCCTCCAGCCCCTGGGCGTCTTCAGCATCAGATGTCATCCTGCCAGAGACAAAGTAAGTCAGACAAACACGCAGGCCGGACCTCTGAGGAGAACCTTGCCGCATGCTCAAGTGCTATAAGTGCCCGGGAGTCGTCTTACAAGAAACACTTATTGCATTTTGTATTGAGCATGATGTTATGAAAAATTAATACTGTGATGGTGTGTCTTCCTCTCCTTAGCCTCCCTCTCACTGAGTCTCTGTGTGTTCATGTAGATGCACATGCACTGTCTTACTTTCTGTATTTATGTTCGGGCAAATGCATGCGCTTGTGTGTGAAAATGTGAGGCTGCATACGTGGGATTCTTGCACTGGTTAATTGTATAATCATATGCAAATCACAGAGGTTTCCATCTCTAGAGGCCTGGTGTTTTGGTCAAAGAGCCGATGCTGGATTCCCAGCTGCACTATTGTCGATACTAACTGCACAGGCCTCCTTCCATTTGCTGCATTAGACACTTTATTCCCCTCGGTTAGTGCATATATTGACTCCACTATTGGCAAAACAGTAGTGAAAATATACTACCTTAAAGTGAATTGATATGTGTGCAAAAACAGGAAGATACCTTGCACAAAATCGAAGTGCCTTACGGTAGTTTATATGAAACATATTGTGATATTTTATACATTAACGACTTGCCAGGATATCATGTTACGTAGCTGAACTTTAGCAGTAACTAATTGAGTAACTGAGCTCATGTCAGTTCTTAGGGGTAAAAATTGCTCTCTGCAACGCTCCCACCAGCTCAGTCCATTTTCCCATCTTTATTTCATTTCATTTTGGAAAATTAATGCGGCCAACCTGTACTCCTTAAATGATGATGGATTATTTTAAGTAGATCAAAGCAAATCTTATAAAAAGGGATTGCACATGAAAACAATGTTCTCTGCAATTTTCCTAAATATACGTTTCCAAATCTGTGCTGTGGTATTGGAGAGGATTAGGGTTTTTTCTTAACCCTTTTTTTCCCCCCATGTGATTGTTAAAGAACATTTGCTGCTTAAATATGTATTTTCAATCCCTTTAAAATGCTGTGTTCTGCCGTTGTGCATCATACCAGCCAGCATTTATTCTATTCCCAACATTTGTGTGGAAAGTTGGACAAAGGCTGCCAAAATATATTTTTGTAGAGGTCATACATACCTACCTTAAAGAATCGCCTCGCCTGGGCCCTATGACTTAGCGCTCTGTGTCGATGTTTGGCGTAATGTGGAAACAAAAAGCTATCAATAGTAAGTTGGTTCTACGCTGAGTGGCTGCTGTGGTTTAAGGTCCGTGTGTTAGATCATTAACAGCTGTGTTGGAGCTGGGGAACAGTGGTTTGTAACCCCTGGAGGTGGGACACCAACACTTACAAGACAGTGGGTCAAGTAGAAGAAAAAGCCACAATTAGGTTTGCAGAAACCAGATCTAGGTGACTAGGGAGCAATCCAATAATAAATCCTCCAGCTGCTTGCTGTTGCTGACAACAAACCTTCTCTTCTCTTCTCTTCTCTTCTCTTCTCTTCTCTTCTCTTCTCTTCTCTTCTCTTCTCTTCTTCTTCCGGTATTTCTAAAAATAGGCATCAAGCCTCTCTGGACATTGATGGATGGACTGTGAACTCCTGACCCAATGAAATGTAACAAGAAGGACTATCACGGCACAGCATGAAGTGTGTCAAAGGTCACTATGTTGAGTTAACAAGCTGCCTTGGCATTGTAACACTTAATATACCGCGACACGCACAGGTTTGCATCCTTGTATGTGACAAAGAATAGTGGATCACTTCTTTGCATGCACACATAGCCATGGCCCGGTGCAGCCAGTGCAATCAATCCCCAGACAGGAAGTCAACTGGCTCCAAAGGCTGGAGAATGAAGCTGAACTGCTGGCTGGCTATAATCAGTCCTGTGCCACACGGTCTCATCGATACCTTTGCATCACATACATATTTGGCACAGTGGTGCTTTGAAGCTAGAATGCTCACAATAATAATGCTAAGGTTTAGCATGCATAACACTGATTATTTTCATCATCTGAATTTAGTATGTTAGCATGACTGCATTTGTACCGCCCAACAGACTGTATTTCAAACCTACTTATTTATAAACACCGATCAGCTACAACATTAAAACCACTGACAGGTGATGTGGACGGCATTGATCATCTTGTTACAATGCAATGTTTCCGTTTGGAATCAGCACTCCTGGATAAGCAGCGGCCACCCCAGCAGGAAAATGCACCCTGACACACCACAAAAAACTGCTCAGGAACGCCTTGGTGATTGAAACAAAGAGCTCAAGGCGTTAAGCGGGCCCCCAAATTCCCCAGATCCCAATCCGATCGAGCGTCTTTGGAATGCGCTGGAACAAGTCTGATCCATGGAGTCCAAAGGATCCACAAAAAATATCCCGGTGCCAGACACCACAAGACAAAACCAGAGTCATTATGACCATGCTTTGACAGGTCAGAGCTGTTTTGGCTGTGCACAATATTAAGTAGGTGGTTACGACGTTGTGGCTGATCGGCGTGTATCCTTTTCCGTTCCCCAACACTGAATTCTCTTGATTTGAGAACCATGGATATCTGGACCAAAACTGAATGGCCAACCGAGAGCTTGGCATCGTCACACTTAGAGTCATGCAGCCAGCATCAATAAAGTCTTTCAGAATCACATTTAAGGTTGTAAATTCATCTTGATGAAGTAAAATTGAGTGTGGTTAGAGTGGCTTCTCGTAATGATGACTGTGATTTTGCAGTGACAGGGGTTTGTGCTGATTGTGTTGCTTCATGGTGTAAGCCAGAAATGCTTGTATTCCCCAAGAGGAGGACGAGGATAGGAAAGAGGAGGAGGAGGAGGAGGATGGGATGTACTGACGTGAAGCTTGTGTGGTGGAAACGAGTATGGATCAGAGGATGTCCTGCCCTCAAGGTAAAACAGAAAGAAAACATAACATGTCAAAGGCTCACAACTAAACACTCAGATAAGCTACTGTTCAGCGCCTGTGGTGTGATGCTCCGCATTTAATTTCTTATCTGTTCTGAGAAAATGAACAAAGGCTTGGGGCACTGGCGATATCGCCCCCTCAGCCCCTGCCCTCCGACCCCTACACACTCTACATAATAATGTTAATGACCCTCTCTTCTATTCTTTTCCCCATATCCTCGCTTCCTCCACCCCGACCCCTCCCCTCTTTCCGCCCAGTCCCCGATCCCAAGTTACTTCCGCCACAACGGAGACGGCTAAACACACCCCCTTACCACTCTCGAACCACATACACTCACACACACCCTAAGGGTGAACCCAATAGGTCCGCAGCGCGTGGGTCGTAGCATCTCCCCTCTCGTCTCCCCACCTCAGCGTGTTTCTTGATCCTGCCTCTGGGGCTGGAACATGGACACAGCTCCCTTTCTCCTCTCCATCCGGTCCAGATAACCTTATGTGTCGGACTGGGTGAAGAGAAACCCACAAATAACAAGCATGTTCGCCGTTGCCGAGAAGACAATGGGCAGCTCGCCCACTACTGGCATCGTCTCAGGGTTTTTCCCTGAGCCAAAGTGATGATGAGGTGTTGGGGCAGTCTATTGGGGCTGGCGTCAAGGTAAGCCGAGGGTTACAGAGAGTTTGAATGTATTACATCTTCGAGGACTGCGTTCAAGTTAAGCGCTGAACTGCTCCGGGGCAAAACAGGCCAGTGCACAAAGAAGACTCAGGACACGGTACAAACCATGTGTGCTTGTCTTGTTTTCCATCTCAATTACAAAGGGACAAGTGAAGAGTCGTTCTTGTATTTGTATAATTAAGAGCGTGAAAGTCAGGCCCTTTTCAGATTTTCAAAGCGTGTTTTGTCCTTCAAACGAATGTGCAAAGAGTGAATATATTTTGTTTTCTTATGCTGCTATTGATTCCACGTATCTGCCCACTCAAGCCTCTCAAGGCCAGCATTAAAATGTCTTGCTTCCTATCTCCATCTTTAATTGATGGTGGATATTGCTCTTATCCACACACACTCAATTCTCTGCTCTTCACTCCTTGATATTAAGTGTGTGTGAATGTGTATGGACTGTAAAGGCTGCTTTTATACTCCACTGGTTTCATTCTTGGCCTGTCATGAATAAGGCAGTTATGGCCGCGTTAAGAGCTTATGGATTAAAAGGAGGATGTGCTCCGTGAGTGCAAGACAAGACATTAGGAGCTCTTTATTAGCTAATCACACAGACAATGGGCTTAAAGCACTTGTATAAAACAACAATGACAAAGCCAGAGGATTATTTGCATGACCCGGTGATCGCTTGCTCCATTTGCATTAATTAAGTAAGAGGGTGGTGCTCTGCATTGCAATTAAGAGTGCTGCTGATACATTGAGGGGATAGAGCCTACTGTGGGAGATTAAAACATGGAACAGTTTAAGTGTTGCATGAGTGCATGAGAATGGCAGTTTTTTCCGCCGCTTTGGTCCAGACCATAATATCTCAAAGATTATTGTGGGATTTTGTAGATATTCTGGATCCCCAGAGGATGAATCATAACAGCTTTGGTTACATCCTGACTTTCCATCTAGCACCAGTTTTTTCTTCAGTTTTAGGTGAAATGTCCCGGTAACTACAACTCTGATTTCCAAAAAGTTGTGTTGCTTTGTAAAACGTGCTTTCTTTTGCAATCAAATGGTATTACAGTGTTTCCTAGCCCATACAGTGATAGCCTTTGTAAAATCATGATTGACAAAGTGCAGACTCTCTCCCCGTCCTTGCTTGTGAACAACTGAGCCTTTCCAGGATGCCCCCTTCATGCCCAATCACGACACCCGAAACCTGAAATAACGATTTTCCCAGTCTTTTGTTGCCTCTGTCCCAACTTGTCTGAAATGTGTTGTTGGCATCAAATTCAGAACAAGCATATATTTACAAAAAACAATGAAGTTAATGAGGTAAAATGTTATAATGCTGTCTTTGTACTATTCTCAGTAGAGTATATGTCAAAAATTATTTTTGTTGTGTGTTTTACAGTGTCCCCACTTTCTTGTGTCAAGGCTGTATTGGACAAATTGCCATGAAAGTACAGGTATAGATATCCTCGGCGCCCTGGGATGGATTTGAATAGCTTCAGTGACTGCCTGACTCTTGATTCAGTCCCATCGTCAGGTCTTAACTTAAGTATGGATCAGTATCACATCATGGCTGTCTATGGACATGCCAAGAGAGCAGAGCATGGTGTCACCAGTCAGGTTCAAGGTCAGTATTACTATTTGTTTTATGTGTTATTAAAGCTGTTTTTACGTGTGTGACATCATCCCGATGTAAGGTCGACTCAGTGTGCAGGAACAGGAGGAAAAAACACCAAGGCTGCATCTAAATGTCCAGACTTCCCCCTTCTTCACTCGTGGACTTTTTCGAGGACACGCTTGCATAGTCTGGAGGTGCCGAGGGCTGTCCATACCCATATTGAAGGGACTTCACTAGACTGTAATACCCACAATGCATTGTGATACGGACGGGACGTTTAAGTTTGAAGTGTTATCACAACGAAATATTGCAGTATTCCAGGTGATAAAGGGTTGTAAAGAAGCGTGATACAGAATATATATATGTGCATCTATAGAAATATAGAACAGAAAGTATGTTTACTTGATGTTAACATTGTAATCCTCTTCAGTGTTACTGGTACACGAGATTCTAATAGGCATTTAAAATGTGAGAGAATCCTCTCGGTCACCTGTCAATCTCTGAACATGTTCTCAAGCTATCAACTGTCCATCAGCGGTTGACAGCGTGTGGATGGGAGGCGATGAGAGGCGAGCAGACAGATGTGTGGCCGTCATATGACTTGGGTTTTTATCATCTTTCATCCCCCGCACCCCCCTTCTGCCTAGCAATGATTACAGAGCTAGGAGGAAGTTTAGCACACGTCTGTGATGTGAAAGCCTGACAGGACCTGCCTGTCCACACAGGCCCAGACACCACGCGCAGGCCAACGGAAGTTCAGACATTACTTGACGTCTTTATTGCAACACTGTGATGGAAATTAGTGGACTCAGATGTAAGCATATTATGGGAAATCTTGGTGTCATGTTATTTTCCTTTAAATCTAATTATAACATTCTTTCATTTATAGGTTTTAACAATCAGATTCGGAAAATGACATCATGCTCGGGGGGCATTTAACCACACACCTCTGCATGGATGTGTCATAATTTTGGCATTGGGATGAAATCAGGTCACCTAACTTGTTAATAAACAGTGATCATCAAGGGTGTGTTTGTATGTGTGTGTGTGTGTGTGTCTGTGTGTGTGTGTGTGTGCGTGCGTGCGTGTGTGTCCTTGAGTCCTCGTATGGTGAATTTTACACAGCGTGTGTGTGAGTGTTCCCCCGAGGGCATGGCTGCAGTAATGATTTACTAAATGTCAAATGAACAGTAGTGGGGAGAAAACACCATGCAGGCGCGTTGGCTGGAAGCTCTGCAGCATTTCACGCCCTGATTGTGAGACAGCTCCTTTGGTCAGCGCACAGCACCGAGGCGGCAGCGTGTCCTGAGAATATTAGTGCCCAAGGATTCCATGTGCACACTCCTGGTCACTTAAAGCGCCATCCTTGACTCTTTACACAAATAGATGAACACACACACGCAATCGGTGGTGTGACATATAAGGTCAAGACGAGCCTAAATGGAGTCGATCTTGAACATCCTCTGTAAGATACGCCCCCCTTTTCCGTCTCCATTTTCTCCACAGTTGCCACCAAACGCTGAGCTCCGTCCCTGACAGCTTTTGAGTAGAAAAGAGCACAAACCATCTGCGCAATAATAGCTTTTATGAGTTTGTCCCTCTCATAGAGAGCATGCGGTCTCCTGGGTGGGCATCACAGGCGGCGACAGCTTGATGTGGGCTGAGAGGTTGCCATGTCGGCCGTCTACCCCCTCTCAGGCTCATCTCCAGGGTCCACAGAGACTGTGAAGAGAGGCCTATCACCAGCGCGCATGTTGCCTAATCACTTTCTCTCTCTCTTCTCCTCTTCCTCTTAGCATCTCAGGCTGCCATTCGCATTTGCACTCTTTCCCCACACCATCATTTATTTATTTATCCCTTTTTTTTACAGTGTTGTTTTCCTCTCAGCACTCTGATTTTTCCCGATTCTGTGAGGAAAAAAGGACCCAGATGGCACCAAAGGCGAGGTCTCAGACACGCAAAATGGAAATAGGACACACAAATAGCACATTCAAGAGCAAACGGTAGTCAAACAACATCTTTGACCATTAATGCTCCTCCTATTATTATCTCTTCTGACATGTGTTTGTTGACCACCAGTCTGAGAGGAGTGGGTGGGTTTGTCAACCAATCTGTTCTGCCAGCAGAGACTTTATGCAAATGTAGGTCATCATGCTTGGCACATGCGATTGGTGTGAAGGGGCAACATGACGGTGAGGCGAGCAGCAGGGGGGGGGGTGTGTGTTGTGGAGACAGAACTAGAGATAGGAGGTGAGTGGTGGGTTCACTCTGGTAATGTGGTGGCTATTTATCTTGAAGTGACAGTGGGATTAACTAATGAGGGTGACCTCCTACAGTACCTGCACTCCCTCTTTTACACTGAGACATACATCGCCTCACCCTTGATGAATCCCGACAGCTTGTTTGAAGGGTCCGTGGTGGGAGGGTGCTGGATGGGGGTGCCGCTTGCTCTACTGGGACTGGTGGTGGAAGAAGAAAAATATTGCTTCTCTTGTACAATAAACTCATCTCTAAGTAAACACCCGCACATGATTGAGTGGCATCAGCGGGTTGACGACCGACCCCACTGCCTCCATCATCCATCCTGCAGCCAAACCTTCACCCCCCGCCAGCATCGCTATGATCTTCATAACAGAGCTTGTACCCCTACAGGCCTCATCAAGCCTACATTGAAAGTTTGTGCCAAAAGAGAGAGTCTGGCAGAACTGCCCAAGGTCTGAGTGTGACAGTCGTCATAGCAACTTGAGTGTCTCCAACATGAGTATCTCATACCCCCCTCCCCCAAATCGGTCAGTGTTCGGTTGATATGGAGAACTTTCAATGAGTATTTCCCTAGACTTTTTGTTTTCATGTCCCTCAGTCTGTGACATCCGCAATGTGAGGCAAAGTGAATTTGTTTCATTTTAATCATAGTATATTACATATCACAGATTTCCTTGGTAAAAATTCACAATGCGTTTTCAATATATTGCTGAAAATTTAAATCAAACACACCATCGAACGATAATCCAGGTACCGGAGAGCATGATTTAGTACATTCCAAGTCAAGTCAAAGTTTATAGTTGCCCAATAGGACACAGTATGTCTCAAGGGGCTGCACATAAAGTACAAGAATGCAAGAAACATGAGAAACAAAACTAGAAACAGAACATTAAAACAAAATGTACATGTAATGGGCTTACATAAGTAGGGTACAAAAAGAGGGAAACTGCTGGTAAAGTTACAGAAAAAAATATTTTAAAATAAAGAATGATCTACTGGTCTGTATTCATGCACATATGCACACGTCAAGTGAACCCAAAGACACATTTGATATTAATGTTAAATAAAGGTCATGTGATTGATATTTCTTTAGTCTGTTGAGGTAATCCAAAAGTAACGGAAAATAATTAAGTTACATTACTTTAATATTGTGATATGTTTTTTAACAGGTTATTTGTGACTGTACGAGAATAAAGTAGCCCTCCCAACCCTGAAGGTAAAATACAGCATATACAATACGCACATAATGTTGTTGTACATTCATAACTTTGACAGGATTATATTACCTGAGGGGCAAATATTTCACTTTTGCTAAATACAAATATATATACTGAGGAACTTTGCTTGAGACCCCTTTTTCTCTTGTTGGTGTGGCGTGCTCATTTGGGCTTCACATGCATGGCCCATGTCATATAACTGTGTTTTGTGAGGAAAGCCTGCGGCGCGAACTGATGGACAGTGGGAGTGGGAGGAAGAGGGAAGTGATGAAAGGGGTCATAAAGCACGACTCCAAGGAAGGAAGACGTACAAAGGAAGATGGAATTCACATGTTTTCACACTTCTTTGACAAAGACCTGACATAAATTGTTTGCGTTATGACCGACTCAAAGCATTTTTGAGATGAATGGAAACGTAACAATCGTGGATCCCTCGCTGGAAGTGTAGTCATCTATCATCAAAGCAACCAAACACAATGGGAAATTTACAGTACTGGCTCTGCAGCCTGTGGACTAATCTGTGAGGCGGGACTAGATTATTTTTTATCAAGTTATGTCAGGCTCATGTTAACAAGTCTGCAGATAAAACTTGGTTCAGTTTTTCTATATTTCATCATAGACTGAAGGTCATGGAATAGCCCGCTCATAAATTTTTTTATGGAAAATGCCTTCAAGCGTACAAGACTGAGACAAAATCTCTGTGCAGGCGTACCTGACAGAAAGCAGATGCAGCCACATTAGTCTCGCTACTAAACATGTCTATCTTCAATTTCTCCTCAAAGGAATAATATTTCTGTTTTGTTTTATCCGAATGATAGCATAGGTCCGATCCTCTAACTTCATGATCGGGACAAATCACATGGATTTACTGGATACAGATTATAAAGTAGTCTGTGCAGTGTATACCCAAGCTTTCACGAAATGGCTTGACAATTCAATTCATTTTTTTTTCTGTCTAGAGGGAAAGTAAGATGAGAAAATAGATACCTCTCTCATGTCTGTCCATTTAACATGACACTACAGACAGTTAGCTTAGTTTGGTAACAGCAAGGAAAGGTCGTTGCGCCATTTCTTAGGTGCCAGACTGTGGTGACAGCTGTATTGAAGTTTTTTGGGAGATGGATGGAGAAACACACTAAACTTTTAACCTAACAATTTTAATCAACACATTGTTCGGCTCCTGTTCACAGTGTAAATAATCTGACCTGTCCCATTTGGTTGCGATATTATTAGCACTGTCAGTCATCATGAAAATCAGTGGTTAGCCCACTCTCTGAGCTGCATTCTTTCATTTTCTGTTGGATTTCTTTGTCATACAACACAGATATGTTGGTTTTGAGTGTGCTTCTCCATGCATCTCCCATAGACTTCAATACTGCCTGGCACCATCGCATGACTCAGTTGATGATTTGACGATCATTTTTAGGTTCCTTGGCATCCAGGTAGACACGCATCCAGAAAACACTCCCGCATGTAGCTCCACTTATAGGCGCAGTACGCGACCTGGAGAGAAGATCATTTGATGGTGGTTGGGTTTGGGGTTACAGCACACGCCCATACTAGCTAGCTAGCTGTCGCTTCGTATTCAACAGACAAATAGTGACGTGGTATCAATCCTCTCCTGGAACTCTCGGCAGGAGAGTGAATGCAACATAACAATCTTTCCAAATAATGTTGATTGTTGTCACTCTGACATCAGCTTTTTCACTGGGTTGTGCCCTCGAGTAGTATCTGAACTGCCATTACTCATGTCCAGTTTTCAGTCTGCATATTAGTCCCTAACACACTTGCTCATTTCTTCTCTTTTGTCGCCTCTTTCTTATCTTGATTTCTCTGCACAGAAGCAGACAGGTGTTCCTGATTGGTGTTGCTTTCCAGCACCGAGAGTGGTAAGGCAACACCTCCAACTCCACTTTTATCCATTTATCCTTCACAACTGGTATAGTAACACAACCACTGTCCACTGTGTGCGTGTGTGCGTGTCGGTCTGTCTGTCTGCGTAAGTGTGTCTCGTTCTTGCGTTTGGGGGGCTGGGGGTTAGATTTCATCCTGATAGCAGGGGCAGCCGTGGAGGAGGGCCAAACATATGTTCCGAGGGCCAGGAACAAAAGCACTGACACGTTAGCCTTTTCACGGAGATGACCTTTCCGCCGCTCCCTATCCCAGCCTCTCTGCCTGCCGCTGTCCTTTTGTCTGCCAGCTCGCCCCAGGCCCAGCTCAAGCCGAGCGCTAGAATTTCTCCTCGTCTCCCCAAATCTCCCTTGACTAAATGTCAGGATTACATATTTCTCTGCTCACACTGAGGGCTTTAATTAGCACCACTGTGTGCATATATGTGTGAGCTTGTGTTTGTGCAAATGCATTTGTGCATGAGAGGGTGAATAAATATGCTTAAGTCTGTGTCACTTGACTGTATGGAGGTGCGTGTCACGTACACTTTTGTGACCACAAGCATTTGGCTGTGTTTGCCCCGTGTCCTGAGCAGATTTGTCCATTCACTGCCCCCGTGACCTCCCTCACTCCAGGGCCAAAGTGGGCTGACAGGGTGAAGGAGGGGGGAAAGGTGAGAAAAAGATGGAAAATCACACTTAACAGTGGCAGCAGATCTGCTAATGTGCAAAAAAGCTCACACACAAACAGACACATGTGCACGCTGCTGACATGAAACCTGAGGCCACCGGAAAATGGACTCACACCGATGTCACTATTAATCCGTTTTGAAGTTTTCCAGACATCATAACAGTTTAATGATGCACTTCTCATAATTTTTGGAGTAAATCTTTAAAGCATCAATATTTTAAAGGAAACATATTAAGCACAATGTCAGGGTTTATACTCTTACTAGAATAGGTGTACATGATCTAATGCTCAAAACACACATCAGTTTCACATACTATCTGGTGCTGCAGTCCTGTATTCCCCCTCTGTCTGAAATGCTCCGTTTTAGCTCCTGTCCTTTTAAGGCCCCTCCTCCACGAATACCCAGTCTGCTCTGATTGGTCAGCTCACACACGCCCGCTCACAACAACAGAGCAGCTGTGCGAAATCAATTTTTACATGCCAAACTAGCTGCTTAGCACAAACTATACAGATGTATGACTCTGTGGTGTAGTGTGATGTCACAAAGTAATGGACTTTGACCTTTTAAACTTTCGAGCTCTTTTACATGCACGAGAACATATCAAGAGGAAAAAAACTCAAAAGCGTAATAGGTCTCCTTTAAGGTTAGCCTCTACTTTTTGTGCAGCTGACCTTCTGGATAAACTGCAAGGTACAATGAATAATCAAAATTATGATATAGTAGAATCGTCCTTCCTGAGGAAATTGTCCTGAACCAGAAGAGATCTCTTTCTCAGTGACTTTTACATATTGTTGCTATGGTTCCTTGTGTACATACAAACACTGATGATGCTGACAGTTATGGAAGTATATGTTCCAATTATGTAAGCAGGAGGCCACAGTTTGTTTCCCATCTTCCAGAATGGTTCATTTTAATAATAAATGGACATTTTCAATTGTTCTCAGCTCGAGAGGCTATTTTGTGTCTACAGCCTGATGTTAATTAGGGAACAATGATTTAATAATTCACGCTCGTCTACCCTTCCCACTGACACTGTTCTCAGCAGCCCTGCATCCACATATCAGCTTCATGGCATAATAACACATCAAAAAAAAAAAAAAAAAAAGAAAAGATTCACACCACAGTGGCAATACATAACACCAGCGAGACAAAGAATTTTCATTGTTCCAGGGCTGTTATAAATATCTAGAGGTTATGCTAATAGATATGGGACATGGCACAATGATTAGTATGTGTGTGTGTGTGTGGGAGAGACTGTGTGAAGGCACGTCACATCACACTGTCAAGACAGGCCCTTTCTCTCCCCTGTGCACTTGGAGAGGCTGGCAGTTACCCAGTCCTCCATGAGCGCACGCCGCGGACTGGTTCTGAACTGGTTCCCTCACTCCGGGCTAGCCTGGGACCAAGCCCTGCGTCGCCTCTAATTAGGGGAGGCGCCCAGGCGCAGGCATAACGAGCTGATGAATAATTAGAATTGGAGGAAATTGTGCAGCCAGGGTGGCAAATCTGGAGGGACAAGTGCTGAAAACAAGGCAAGCGGCATTAAGTCCACAGTCAGTCAAATCTGTGAACTTGGCCAGCGGCGTTAACACTAGGCCTGTGTGAAGAGGAATAAAGCTCCAGCACTGGTGGCCAGCCAGCGCCTTGGTCAGACCCCCAGGGCCGATTAACAGAAACAAATAAGATGCGGGTGATAAATGAATCCATAAATTACAAGCGATGAATATTAATTCCCCCGTGCTCTGGCATTGTGGAAGCGCTAAACCATGTGCAAAAGGGATGCAGAGTGTTGATACCGTGATAGCGTGGCAACATTTTCGAGGCAGGATGTCAGAATCCCAATAAATGATTGACAGACATGTTTGGCTGCAAGTGCTGTTCTCACTTCCAGCACCCATGCTGAGGAGAAATTAGCCCAGCGAATCAGTGTGTGTATGTGTGCGCGAGGAGTCAAAGCCGCACTGTTTGAGACCGTCACACCCGATGATCTATTCTATACCAAACGGAATGGATATTGTAGCTGAAGCTTCGCAGTAAGTATTCAAGGTGTGACTTTCCAAAAGTAGAACGCTGAATCATCGATGGCGTGGTATTAAAGTGAGGTGACAGTAATGATGATGGGGCGTTAGCAGGCTAGCATCCGGCTGACACAGTTTGGGTCAGTCTCTTCCTCTCGCAAACATCCCCCTCATTATCATGCACGGGGTCGAGGCTGGCGTGAGAGGGGGTGAACACTCCTCCCGAGGGGTCTTGATTGGGGTAGTAGTGACGAGGACGACCGAGGGGGAGAATCCAAGGACTGTGCCCCTGTGACGAACCCCTGACAGCCAACATGGCCGTCCGGCGTTAATTAGTGCTGGCCTTCCCCAGTCACCAAGGTTATTCGCGTCCCTGGGTCATTTAACACGCTGCCTGCTTTCCGCTTGCTCTTTTCTCTGCCAGCTGTGCCACTTTGTCTGGCAGAGTGGAATCACGCCTGGTGACGGGGGGCATTAGACGTGTGACTTTCATGTTTTCACCTAACGTTTGGTGGCCTGTTTGTTTTGTCATGTGGTGCTGATATGCGAGCGGGTGACGGGATCCGCATTCGGCGACCAGACGCGGCTTTCTTTATTTCATGGCTTCAAATGACTTCAGACCTCATTTGCTGTCTTTATAATGACCAAGGTTTCCTTTCATTGGGGTTTTGCCCTTGAAAACACCTCTTTCATATTGGCTGTATAAGGGTTATAAAGCTGCTGGCAAGGCGATCCCTTACAATAAAACATACAAGGAAAACATTCCATGATATTATGGCAGTGAATGTGTCCATGAAAAAAAACAAAACAAAAACTGGAGCATTCAGTCCTTTGAGACGTCTGTGGGATGTTTTCAAAAAAGACGTAATTACAAAGAAAAACATAGGTGATGCTGCAGTGTGTGTGTGTGTGTGTGTGTGTGTGTCTGTGTGTGCAAGGTCAAAGAAGGGACAGCGTTCAAAATATCAGATGTATCTAAGCGAAGGCGTATATTATAACAATCTCTGTAAAGCCGGCATCGTCCTTTTTTTGAAGCTAATCACCGTCGTTTCTCCGCTCTCTGTGCATCTTTCTCTCACTAAAATGATTTTTTCCTCAATTTCCCAATGCGTCCACATAAGGCTAGTTTTTTTCCTATATTATATACTTATTACACGATTGCTATCTTGATATCTGAAAACATGTGGTTAAAATAATAAGCAGCCCTTTGTGCAATGTGGAGCAGAAAACGGAACCAACTCATGCAACGATAAACACGACTCTTTCCCCCTTTCCCAATCTTCCAACTCATTTGAACTTAATGCCGCATTCATCATTTTGATAAGCATCAGCATGCGGCCAATATGGTAGCTGAGGAAGGCAGAAAGCAGAGCGAGGCCAAAGCTCGTTAGGGCCACCTATTATAACGTTTAGGAGTGTTCTTAATAGAAACATGCCTCAGAGCTGATGGCTTTTAAAAGGAGAGGAGTTTTTGGTTTCCGTGCAGCACGTCATATCATTAACCGCGAAAGGAAGAGTGCAGAGTGTCTCACATCCCTGCTTTCCGTCCCTTTTCCACATACATTAGTGTCCTAATGTCACATTTCATGTGTAGCGGAAGGGAAAACGCGTTGGTTCCCCAGCCGAATGTGGGCTAAGGGGAAAAAAGCTAAGCCTTGGGCAATCAGAGCAGGGGAGAGTCGTGGCATTAATGGTGATGAGTAGTGATCACAGACTCTGGTCATTAGACTAATAAGACTGTATTTAAATTAGCCAGGGATGTTTTTCCTTTCTCTTTTTCCCTCGTCCCCTCCTCCAGCCCCCTTCCTGTTATTTTCATGGTCATGCATTGGAAAACACATCCACATATTTCAATTGGAGTTTCTCTCCCTTCATTTCCTTAACGAAAGGGCTAATTAAATGAGGCGCTCCTTCCTAATTAATAATTATTTTCCTTCTGTCAAGCGGAAGAATCTGTTGTTTGGGGGGTTTTTGGTAACTCGGTTGTGATATTTTATTGATTGTGGACATGACTGTTTTTCATGTTGAGGCAAAAGTCTGATAAGAAAAGAAAATGTTGCTGCCGTAAACACACAGGGACATTTCTTCTTTTTAATTACCAAATGGAACACGTAAGCGAAACCTTCCGCAAGTGTTTAATTTTCATGTTTTTCATTTAAAGGTGAACTAAGAAATTCTAATCAGAAGACAAAGATCTTCAGTGATTCATTTTCAGCCTTAAACTAAATATACCAACTGTCTTTGTTTTCAGAACTGAATATACCGAATAAACAACACAATTTCATAGTTTTAGTTTAAATTTGGCGGACCCTGCCACCTTTCTAGCTTCAAACAGTGTTCTGGGGACCCTATTTTCAGCTTGTTTATTCAGTTATTCATGACTTTCTAATACCTCATTAATACTGTAAATATTAAAATGATGAGGTTGAATTTCTCCTCCACAACAACCTTTTGCTTGTTCAACTGAATCTCGCTGAATTGTTGTGTGATAAAATGAAAAGATACCCCTTACATTTTTGTCTCTTAGCCAGTTTGACTCACATCTTCCTTTGAATACTTTTTGCAGAATACACTTTGAAGTGGGTCTAACAGTGTACAACACATTTACTCTTAATCATTAATCTGAGAGCAGTAATTTAGTATTGTCTGTTAACTGCAGCGGTGACTAATATACACAGACATAAGGCTGAATACTATCGCACAAGCTTTTACCATCTAACCCAAAAGACTGTTTTGGAAATGATCTTTATCTTCTCTGTAAGCCCTTCAGTTTCTATTATGGCTTATAATGCCACACATGAGTCTTGTTACTGCAGGTAGAAGCAGCATAAAGGTCTCGGCGGTCTGTCTCTGTTTAAGCTGTGCCCGGCCTGTGTGTACAGTGATCATGGACGACAGTACCACTGGCTACGGTGTGATCAACAGGGCGCCTCCAGTGATAGTGTGCTGCGTAAGAGGCATATTCTCGCCCAATTTCAGCACAAACCCCTCTCTTTTAGCTTTCAACCTGCTTCGTAGATGAAGCGCTATTTGGGCAAAGGCACCGGCCCCACCCTGAGCTCTCTGGCTCCGCTCCCTGCAGCTTCGTGCTGCAGGCGCTGGTGTGATGTTGCAGGCTGACAGTGACCCTGGCAGGGGATGAGGTAGGACCTCTCCGGTCTTCTCCTCTCTTGAAATGTCCATGGGGTGTGTGTGTGTGGGGGGGTTCAGGGGAGAGTGGTCGCTGGAGGTCAGTTTATATTGTGCCTCCCTCTGCCCCATTCAGCTCTGCGGTGACCTTGCAGGCCTGCTATGCCCACTGGGGAGAGCAAGGGAAGGGGAAGTGGAGGGTCGTGATCCCTGCGGTGCACGTGTTGGACGCAGATGCTAACGCAGCCTGACGAGGGTCTATTGAAAACATATTCTCTGGGCCCTCACCACTTTAGCCTGCTCTTTCCTTCTCTTTCTGTGTTTTTCTCTGACCTGACGGAGCTGAGCAGCGATAGCTGACCTTTTCCCTGACACTGAATTGTTCCGCCCAGCACCATAGGATCACTGTTTACGCACCCCTGGCTAAGCCCGCAGGGAGGAGAGTGTGCTGCCTACACCACATAAGCACACACACACACACACACACACACACACACACACACACACACACCCACCAAAGTGCAGCGTCTCACTATGAGTGCTGTCTTCCTCTGTGTAAGTCCTTTGTTTCTGCAAATTGTTTTTATAAAAAGTTAACCCAGGAGACAACTGCAGAGAAAAGTCTGAATGCATAATCACAATGTCTCATTGTGCTGAACCAAATGGGAATCCTCATATATTCACAATCTGACACATGCTCAGGGCTTCATGTGCTGGAATTGTTTCTTGCAAGCTCATATTAGGACCAGACTCGGCGCTCGACCTAAATAGGACAAATGTGTTTCATTGTTGCGCCGTGCCTCCCCAAAAGCCAACGTCGAAGTTTCTTTTGTGCTTTTGTTTGTTTGTTCTGAAGCTCATAATTTTCATCGCCAAGACAGAACGGATCTCCATCAAAGGGGAGCAGGAGAGTGGATGAATGGAGCAGAGTGTGTGTGATGCTCCAGCGCTTCACCACAGTCCTATAATCTCCCATCTGGAATGTGTAAATCAAGACTCTGTATATGCTCAACTCTGCAGCTCTGACAGATTTATACAGCGCGAGCTTGTGTTTCGAGGGCTCCAGAGGCAAAGAAAATGTAAACTTTTTGAAACAATTTATCACAGGGACCAGTGTTGTTTCAAAGGCTGCGGATCATAACTACTTTGGGTGAGAAATTGGTTGTTTTCAGGGTTTCACATTCGTCTTTACGAGTCAGTATCATTTCGGTACGCACGGTAGGAGGATACCTGCCCATATATGTGTTACAAGTGAGGTGAACTCGAAGCTCCTCAGTTTGTTCTTTACCTCATGCAACAACTTACTTTGAGCATATACAGATATTCAGAGCAGACGGGAATATCGAAATGGCTTCCTGGCCCGTTGACTGTTTCCCCTCTCTACCCCAAGTTCGAGGTCACAACTTAAAACCGTGCGCGCGCCGTGTTCGGTGTCAGGGTTGGGGCGATTGAATGGCGGCGGCAGGGGAGCTGACATCTAACATGAAGGTTAAGTGACAGGCGGGGCACAATAAGGTCAGCATCGGCGTGTCACCCTTCCAGACCTCTCAGGAACAGAGCGGCAGGAAAAGGCCCAGTCAACTGCTTGCAGATGTGTCTGGACGCATGTTTCACTGACAAACACGAGGCAGGCGCCGCTCTCTGATGGTACCACTGGTCACTTCTAATCTGCATCTTGCTGGCAGAGAGAGCTGCAACACTCCAGTCAGGGATAGTGTGTGAGATCTCAAACAGCCAGTTCAACTGACTTCAGCCCATCGACAGAACATCATGACCAACTTAAGTTCTGACATCAATGATGATAATCAACGATACTTTCCTAAAGTGCAAGTTTTTCTTTTTTTTCTTCAAGCTTGCAGTATTTTATGGAACGGTCTTTGTTGATCTTTTTGTTTTTTTTTTAAAGCATAAATGGTTAATTTTGTTCCTGACGCTCGTGTTAGCAGTACACACACTCTTCAAAGAACCACCGCATCTCTGACAGCTGCCTTTAATGAATTTTCACAAACACTGGGAGCAGGCAAAAGAATGAAAGGCAACGCCGCTAAAGAACAGACTCACAGTCTCAGCGTGTGACTGCGGCACAAAAAACATGTGGGTTTAGACAACTGGCGTTAACGATGACAGTAAAATTACACATCTTTACAACGAGTTAATCATAACTCTATACATATGTGTTGAACAGCTCTAAATCTGGAGGATTAAGGACACGACAAACACATAAGTGCAGTTTTTTAACACACTTCTACTCTGCTGGTATTTATGGTCCTATATGCTGGTACTTCCATACTACCAAAGGTGAATGCTCTCACATGAGGTTTTCACCTCCTTACAAATGAATAGGTTCTATAAGGATCAACGTCAGCAATAATTTGAGCTATCTCAAAAGTGATATTACATTTTTTATCGTATTTGCTAATATAGTCACATCTCATCCCAGATGTGTACAGCAGCCTTGCACTTCTGATTTTGATGCTATAGTCAGCAGTCTAGCACCACTTCCTGAAGTCTAAAAAATTCCAAGTCGGTTCGGGGGGACCGGTTGGTAGGACAGGTCACGCACTGGAGAGAGTGACGTGACTTACATGACTTACGTATGTAGTAAGTATGATAACCAAACCATGAAAGTTTCACAATGTTAATAATACCAAAAAGTAAAATAGTAAATAGTAAAGATAAAATGTGAACTGTTTGTCAGCTACCTTTATTTTGGAAGTCTAACCAGGTGTTGCATATTATTACTAATTTTGGACACTGACCAAACTGCCGTGATTGACACGTGGTATTGAGTAAATAATAATCACAAATAATACAGTTGGAAGGTTACACTCAATGGCGAGGGGTCCACTGATGCCAGTAACGCCGAGACTAGCTGTGATTCGATAATTCTATTAACCCCTTTTACAACATTTTAATTGAAAATTGCTTCATCTGATGGGATTCAGCATCTGTAGCATCTTAAGCATCTGTAAAGACCTTGGCCTCTGCGTTGACAAAGCTCAGGGAAGAAAGGCACATTCCTGAACTCAGTCCCAGGAGGCAGGAGTAGTAAGACTGAGATTTCATTGGCATTTAGACAAAAAGTTGAGTGACACTGGGAATGCCTGAGTGTACAACAGAGCGGCAAAAAGCAGAAGCAGAAACGGACTGAAAAACACCAAGGGGATCCCCTCCAGTTGGCGATCAGTTAATTGAAGATGGACAGCAAACTGCTCATGGGGAACACACTGAGGGCATCTGGTGGACAGGTAGGACAACAACACTGAAGGGGGGGAGCACGGAGAGGAGTGAACAGCAGTGGGAGATGCAGAAACAAAGTCGGCTTCATCCACCACTGTGACACATGGAGGTATTAGGTGATTTGCCAGGTCTGTCATTCCAGGCTTTCAAGGGCGGCATCATCAAAACCCTCTGCTACCCATTCAGATGTCTGCGAGGTGTCAGAGGAGAGGAGAGAAAAGGAGACAGGTCCTTTCCTCCCGGACGAAATGATGCAAGTGTTTGTGAGAGGAGGAGGCGGAGGAGGGGGGAGAGTTCTGATGCAGTCGTTGTCTCTAATACGAGCCTACACACACACACACACACACACACACACACACACAGACACAGACACACATATAATAACACACATCCAGCAACAGCGGCCCAGAATGGTGAAAGCATTACATCGTGTATTGATGAACCCCCTGCATACACACTCACGGCTCCTCGACCCCACCCCTTCTCAAGGCACTTTAGACAATGAAGACTACAGTTTGTAAGCAGCAACCTTGGCCTGAAAAGAGTAGCACTGCATGTGAGTGTTTGTGTGGTTTTGTGGTGTGTGTGTGTGTGTGAAAAGACCCAAAGGTGAATCTTAAGTATGCCTCGCCCCAAAAGAGGAAAAAAAAAAGAATATCTGTCAATATTTTCTGTCCTCTGTCATCGTCTCAATTTTTTTTCCACCGTTCCAAGTCTTGTTTTTGCCTGATTGTGTGCACCTATTGATTGACAACTGGCTCCAGAGCCACTCAGGCCTCTTAAAATACCAGGCCGAGGCTTCAGGTTTCAGGCCCCGGCCTCAGGCCCTGCTATTGTCTGCGTCTGGAAGGCTGGCTCCATTAGAGCCCATCCCAGTCAGCCCCATTCAGCCTGCCTGCTTTGTGTACCTCCACCTCAGCCGCCTGCCTGCTACCCACAGGGCCCCGGCTAGGTGGGGCTGACAGGGTGTCAACACTGACAAGAACATGGCAGTTAGGAAGAGAGACAGGTAGACAGCACACAGGCCCAGGCGCCTATCATGGCAGCCATTCTCAAGAGTCTTCCCTTTCTGACGCTGCTCACTCATCTTTTGTCCCCCATGGTGTTGGCATTCTGTGCTGCTTGTTACAGCTTCACAAGTTCCCGAGCTGGGTTGTTTGCACAGGGTATGATGGCTATCACTCCGAGTGTGTGAATGGCAAGAGCTCAGATGACATATATTTCCCACAAGATTAATGGGCGTTTGGCAGATGGAATTGAATCTCCGCTATTGTTATATGGTCAAATCCACTACAGTTCCTCTTTTACAAATGAAATTCTAAACAACGTTTATGTTTTAACGATGACTTTATAAAATACGGTCTGAAAATTGAAGCTAAATGACTGCACTCTCTCTAATGGCCGACAGGGGGTGACTCCACTGGTTTCAAAAAGTTGAAGTTTGATTGTTTGTAAGTTCATATCTTTACTTCTAGCCCCAAAAAGCCAAGATATGGCGCCATTTATGGTAAAATCGCTGATGAAGCTTGGCATGCTTTAGGGTTTGGTGACTGAAAACTCGCTACCACAGCGTGTCCTCAGGTTCTCAGGTGGATCCAATCGGTATCCAGTGCCACTATCTTGTTCAAATGTGATCACTTCTGGCTCTGAAACACCAAGATGGAATTTAAAAAACTCAGTGCTTCTTCTCTGGCCAGCATGGCGCAAGCCAAGTGGTTTCAAAAATATATTTGTATATAAGCTTATGAGAAAACGACCCTCCTTCTCACTTGATTAACTATCTTATTAAGCAGTTTCCTAATGAGTTTATTGTTTCTTCAACACAGAACAATGTTGATTTGGTCAAATATCCTTCCCTGCTCCACCATCTCTTCCTAATCGGGTCACTTCTAGCTCCAACAAACCGACACAATGATGGCCGAAATTCCAAACTCAAAGTTTCAAAACGTAGTCCACAAACTGACGTGTACACTTTGTTTTTACAGATCAGATCAACAACGAAACAACAACAGTGCACATGCTTCCCTTTCACGGGTTGAACATGTCATCTCCTCCGTCTGCCCGACCTGACATTTTAATCAGACTGAGTTGTTGCAGTGCCACATCCTCTTAGCCATAGGTCTCATCCGGAGAATGCATGTAATGAAATTTGCCCTAAATCATGGACATCAGGCCGGAGGTCCAAAAGGTTAAGAGGAGCACAGGGTCAGGTCCCATATAACGCTCCCTGGGCAGAATTAAAAGGGAAAGGCTTCCTTTGTCCAAGCCGCCCCACAGGTCAAGGAGGTCAGGAGGTCAGTGTCAGGGGGAAGGCCTGGCTCCACCACCCTCGAATGTTACAGCCTCCCCCGCCCCCCAGAAAATCGAAGATACCTCCCCAAAAATTAGCGTTGATTTTGATGGTCAGGGTTCAGCCGGGGGCACCGCTGACATGATTCAGCGCGTCCTAATCGGGAGAAGAGGAAGTCTACTTCTGCGAATACACACACTGCTGAGGTCAGAGGACAGCGCCGGCACCTGTGACATTATTGTCAGTGACTGCACGTGTTTGCGTATGAATGCAGATGACATAGGGACAAGAGGTTTGGAGGAGCAAATTGGATTCATGTCAGACCTTCTGCTTATTGATAAAGATGACAGATGCTCGCACAGGCATGGCGGACCAGATTCAGACGTTAACACAGTTAACTGCTATTTGCTCACAGCGCTATTATTCTAAATGGCATTATGGCGGGATGTGTGGCTGCAAGACATGCTGGGGCGCTGCCGGTGGTGTGTGTTTGAGTGTGTGCACGTGTGTACAAGTTTTAATGTCTGAACTAGGAGCTGCTGGTCTCAATATTGAATGGATACGCAAGGCCAAATGGAAACAGTGGCAGCTGATTGAGACAAATGGTGTTGAGGCCTGATGTCTCAACTGGGAGAGAGAAAGAGCAAAATATGGGCACACTCTGTGTAATGATATCACGCTTGATAAATGCCACATTAGTGCTTTTGTTGCCTGCAAGAACATACTGAAACACACTTTAAATAGACAGCTAATACAGCATCGCGACAAAAAAGGAGCAGATATTGGGTTTATTTGAAAATGGTACGTATAAAACTTGCGCGTTCACCGATCTAAATCTTCAGACAAACAACAGAACAATCAGATAAAATAGCTCCCGTCTGGTCTTGTGTCTTCGGGGCAGATCAAGAGATGTCTGCCGTGTTTACGTGGAGTGACCCTCATTCTTCTCGTCCATCCCAAGGGCTCTCCCTCTTCGTCTCCCTCTTTGTGTCTGCCTCGGCCTCGCTCCCTCTTATCTGGCCGTCTGCGCTTGTTGACCCTACCTGAGTTGGTTAGTCATCCTCTCCAGGCGTCACTAAGGCAATTTCAGGGATGACCATAAATCAGCTGACAGGCTCCACTATCAGTGAGTGACACATTCAACATCTAAGCAAAGTTTAATGGTGAGCTGTAAACGTTTATGAGTATACCTTTTGTGTGCAACTCTCTGCTCAAGTATCTCCCCGGACGTCTATCAGTGCCTCCTTATCAAGCGCTCCGTGTCACAGATAGAGAGAAGGGAGACAAAACAAGCTCTTTCGTTCACTAAATGGGCCCACGCAACCTGTTGGTTAAGATTAGCGTCTTTCCAGCGAGCATTGATTTTTGTCCGCCTAGGTGATTGAGTTGTTGGATTGTTGCGGGTCGAAAGGCACTGATAAGGAACCAGAAAGGTGTGAAAAGGCTGCAATGAAAAAGCAGAGACACACGGGTGCATTCGTGTTGAGTAAGAGGAATATAAAATAATCCAAGAGATCTGTTTTTACAACACTCCCACTTTGTAAACACTGTAATCAGATAAGGGTGGGGAAAAAAAATGTTGATTGGTGTGGACTCCCCTACCTGCACAACTATTAACCAGAACGATCAGAGTAACTTCTTACGAAGACGGTTCCTGGTTAGCAATATGATAAAGGAGAAGGAGTAAAAGAAGTGACAAAGTCTGATATATTTAAACAATTGAGAAGATATAATGTATAAAGTTGAGTGAGTACTCGGCTGAAAAAAGTATCCAGTACAGTTAATGTACTTTGTATGAGTATCTTCCAGTGCAAGCCACGCCCCCTCAGAGTACAAATACAAATACAGATCATTTAGTCGGTTGAACAGATACACTCTGATTCTTATGGCACACACTGTCTTTTAGTATTTCAGTCACACAAGCCACAAGCCTAAACTTTAATTCAGACTTCATCTTTACTTGCTTAGTCTTAGAGCTCAAGTTGGTGCCGATTGTCACACTTTTGGGGTAACAAGTAAAACAGATTGCTGAAAGCGACACAGAAATAAAACATTTATAAAATTACCCAATCAAAATCAACTCAAACTATTATTTATTTTGTTTGCACTAAAATAAGCACATATATGCAGTTTTTTTAAATAGGTGATTGATTGCCCATTGCTGGTACAAGTTAGTCGGGCCTTTCTATTTTTTTTTTTTTTTAAGTGATTAAATTTTTAGTACTAGTATTACTATCTTTTAGTCCCTAGCGTCAACACACATTGGTCTCTTTTGTTACAGGACTGAGCTTGGTGGAGCAGTAAACAGTAATTAATACAGAGCAAATTCATTCATTCAAGGTAAAAAAAAAAATAAATGCAACATTTTAGAATTTTGAAAAATATGAAAACACACATTTGTTATGGATATATATGTCTACAAATTATTAAGTTAGTGAGTTGTCAGCGGCTGCCATACATTAATGAAGCTGGTCTCATTTCCTTTTTACTGGCGGAAATTCAATGTGCATCACAGACCACGCTGGAAAGAGGTGAAAATGCATGAGCATGAGTCCCCCCCCCCTCCATGTTGAATGTACTTGTTATTCCTACAGCCTAATGGTGGCCACCCAAAAATTTTCAATGATCCCTTCCTTCCCCATTCAGAAATTTCTGGGGCTGGATGTCATGTTGCCACAGCCGATTGGAGCTGATAAACACCTGTGACTACTGCAGGACCATTTGACATTTGGAACGAATACTGATTTTACTCATTAAGAAAAAATCTGGTAGGTGTTTTTTGTCCAGTTGGGTTGTCCAGTGTGAAAATGAGGAGAACATAAACCAACAATGATACTACTTTTTAAATTGCAAAGGTACAACAATAACAACCACCTAATTGTTTATCATTTGACAGAATGCAGGGGGACATCGTGGACAGCTCATCAGTCCGTCAGAAAGCTACAGACCTGCTGACAAACACATCAGCTCATTCACACATGGAGACAAATAGACTGTCAGAGGAGAAACTCCAGACAGAGAGAAACCGTTGTTTTGACACAACCACTGATTTGAGAGTGAAAACCACTTTATAGGCGCGCTAAGTCTCAGCCGCAGCTTTTTTTTTTCTGTTGCTTGACCTTTCAGTGCTCAAACAACTGTGCCATTATGTCGTTGTGTAACTTGTATTTTAATTAAGAAGTATTATGGCATGTCCATGTCTGTGTTTGATTTGATTTATTTCCCTTGCACATAGTCATCTATTGTCTTATTGACATTTTGTACACAGCAGTGCAGCATGCAATTACAGTCACACACTGCCATTTGGTGTTATTATGAAGCATAAAGGAAAACATTTCCCAGTTCCCTAATTGTGGGGGACGAAATTCTCCAGTATTGTACTGTACAGTGGAGAACTCTGGATGCTATAGATCAAAGGTGGTGTCGGGGTGGGGGTGGGGGGGGCAGGTGTGACTGCGTGGGTTTAATTAGAGCGTCAACACCACCACGCTGCCCTGGCCAGCTGATAAGGAGAGCAGACAGATGACAGGAGGTGTGCGAGGCCGGTTGGAGACAGTCTTATCTCGGGGCGGAGAAAGACTGCAGCCGCCCTGGCTTCCTCACGCGATGGAGGGAGGGGTAGAGGAGGAAGATGGGGGAGAGGTTGCGATAGGCCAATTACCTGTGAGTCATCAGTCTCTTCTTCTTCCCATGCTCTGCAGATAGTCGAGGCAAACTGGCACATGTCATATCGGTGTCAAAGGTTTACTCGCGTTTACCTACAAGAGCTCAGTGCCACCTTGTGTTGTGGAAGCGTCCCGTTCTTTGCTGAGCGAGGATCAGTTTGAACCCACTTAAGTTTCGAGTTACCTTGAGTTTTAGGTAAATCCCAGGCTGCACTCCACTGAGGGTGAGCTCAACTGCTACACAAGGTTATCTATTGAAACAGTGCTGAATCACTGAGCATGAATGAGCCTTAACAAAGAATGTATTTAAATGTAAAAAAAAAATGTATTTACTGTCCTACAGCTCTATGCAGGCTATATCGTAGTAATTACAGGGTTTCAGCCTAATATAATAAGGGTGAAAGGGTTATGATGGGAGTTGAGGGTGGAGAGTGAGTGAAAAGAAAAAAGTGAGACAGATGTTCAATCTGTTTTTTATCTGTTGTGGAAGAAAGGCATCAGATGAAGTGTGGGTAAATGGATGGCCATCTCGTTCTGTTTGTGTATGCTAACATTTATGGGGATATTAAGTCTGTGAGTGAGATATCCATAAAAGAGAAAAAAAAAAAATCCATATAGCGCCGCTGCTTTGGCTGAGTGTGTGTGTATGGGTGTGTGAGCGTGTGTGTGTGTGTGTGTGTGTGTGTGTGTGTGTGTGTGTGTGTGTGTGTGTGTGTGTGTGTGTGTGTGTGACGCTCTGGCTCCTAGCTGTCTGCGCCTTGCTCCCCGCCGCTCACTGCACACCACATTATTTTTAACCCACTGCCTCCGAGAGGAAGCAGGAGACGCTTGGGCCTCTGAAGTCCAGCACAATGAGGAATCGGCTCGCACACATACACAGTCACCAAGTCGCACACGTGTGCTCAGACACCTAGTCGCACATACCAGCTTTTGTCATCTGCCGACAGTCACCACGGGACACACACACACACACACACCCACACACAGACACAAACAGTACACACTTACCGTCCCTCGCAGACACACGCGATGACGCTCTCTCATGAGGACAGCGAGCCTTACCTTGCACCCCACCCGTCTCCACCGTGGCGCTGGCTGTCCCTGTTGACCCAGATCCAGCAGGTCACCCTGGGTCAGTGGGCTGTAAATGAACTGATACTAATTACAGTAAACAGCGCCACATCAGACCGCGTGTTCCTGCATGTGTGTTTGCAAGTGGTGAAGCTGGACAGGCTTAATTCACGGAAAAGGGAGGTCTGCACGTCAGCCCCGAGCAGCAATCAAGAGTGTTTAATTGTTCGTGCTGATCGTCTCAGGTGGGGGAGTGTTTGGGTTTTCAGCCTCTCATCTATTTTCTCACTTCCCCCTCTGAACACTTAATCATAAGCTCAGTGACTGGTGTTTGGATTTGACTTGAATAAATGAAATGGGTATAGTAACACCGTGCTCCACTTGTGGATGATGTCACCGAAAATATTTTGGATGAAAGCGGAGCGCCACTTGTTGAACTGGTTATTGCGTGATTCCTTTTTTTTCTTCTTCCTCTTCTTCTTCTTCTTCTTCTTCTTCACCCCGCCGTCTCACATGACTCCACGCTGTCTAATTGACTCCACTCTCTGTAACTCACCCAATCAAACGCTCCCATGATGCCTTGCTAGGAAAGCGACTGACTGACTGAGTGGTGCCTTGTAAGTATTTAACCTCCTGCAGTGGAGACGTACACACACACACACACACACACACACACACACACACACACACACACACACTTATGCGTACACACATCAAGCCAGTCAGTCAAGGCAGAAAATCAGATTGACTCAACATCTAAGGGCAGTGCCGTTGAAATCAGATTACAGATGAGGTAGCCCGCAATTTCCAGAGCACTGCATCCACCGCAAACGCTCTGGCCTTGAAAACATACACCTCTTCCTTTCTCTCTTTCTTCCTCTCTCTGCACACATTCAACTGAGCAGACACACACTCACACACACACACACACGCACACACACACACACACACACACACACACACACACACACACACACACACACTTTCGCTTGAAGGGGAAAAGTGATCAACAGGGAAAGTGATGGCTGGGGGAAAATTGAAGGTAATTAAGTCCAGCCCTCCTTGTCTGAATCGATGAGATGAGGGGTCGCAGGCCCATCTCACATTGCACTTAGACCCTCTCTCAGCCCCTCTCTCTATATCGCTATGTTTACTCTAAAAACTCATCCATACGTATGTTTTTAAATATGTGTTCTTCGGGGTTTAAGAATAGAAGTGAGTCCTTCACTCGTGCTTCATGTGCGTTATTGCAGCAGCCCTCAGTTCTCTCCATGAGGGCTGATGTTGACATCCTGCTTCACAGCCTGTCCAGCCGCCACAGTGTGTAGCCAAACGCCCTGAAAGTGTCTGCCACATTGTTCTCCCACTTGAAAGTCAGCAAAGCTTTGTCAGCGTCCTCCAGCGTAGTCCTTTATCGTATTCACACGCTGCGCGGTATTTTTAGCCCATCCAAGTCCGTTCCCTTTGTTCCGGCAATTCTTGAGCAATCTTTCGGACCCCCCTCCACCCCCCGCCACCGCCACCACCACCTCTTCCATTGTATTTTTAGACAAAGGTGAAAAATGGCAGACCTAAATGGGAATTATGAAGGACCTTCCTCTTGATGAGGGCTGGTCTGTCTGAGGAGAATGAAGTAAGAGGGGTGGGGGGGCCTTGAGACAAGACAAGCTGTGTCAGTGTGGCAACTGCAGACTGGACATCATGGATTCAAATACTGTAAGATGAGTCAATTTATATTGCTGAATGAGTTGAATAAAACGTATTTGTCATTTTTCACTACCACAATTTTAAAAGAGCGGTTCCATTTATTTTTCCGGAAATTCAGGAGTATATATGAGGAATTACTCTTATTTGCTTTGTTGAGATAGATGAGAGGACAAATACTACTACTATGTACAAAATAAAACAATTCTCTGTCTGGTAAGGGGCTACCTTGTGATTGGGACCAGTATCTTCCTTGAGTCTACAGCCATACAACAAACTTAATTGTTGTTTTTGTACAGGTTACACTGGAGTGCCAGTCAGTAGATCACATACCTCCACCAAGGCCCAACAGTCCCCTTTAATTCAGTCAAGCCTACTCTGGTCCCCAACTTGAAAACTCTGTATCACTTCATTTTAAACCACCTACAACTGCTTAACTATAGGTTAAGTTCACCAGATTTAGGATACACCTTAAATTGCCAGCTAAATATGCTGGATTTTCAAAATCAAGATCCATACGTCATTCCCTGATAATTTTACAAAAATTTTAGAAAAATCTCTCGGCATCAAAAAAAGTGAAAAAAAAACAAAACAGAAAAAAAGCAAGATCTGTCCCTTTTTCTGGAAATTCGCGAAACGTTCACAAGGTCTATTCTGGGCAGAGACACGTCCTCGATCTAAGTTTCATGGCAATCTGTTCAGTAGTTTTCGTGTAATGCAACAAACACAGGTGAAAACACAACCTCCTTGCTGGAGCTAACAAAAGGGCGCTTTTAGGCACATTGTGTTACCTCCTCACAGAACCACGTTAGCTGTTTATCCCCATTTCCCATCTTTGTGCTGAGCTAAATTAGCCAGCCGCTGACATTAGCTTCATATTTAGCGCACAGACGTGAAAGCCATGTCAGTCCTTTTGTTTAACTCTCGGCGAGAAAGTGATTCAGCAAATTACCAAAATGTCAAACTTTTCATTTAATCACAGCCACTGAGTGACCTCTGTTAGTGTGGACACTGGCAGCCTTTGCATTGAAAGGATACAAATATTCAGTTTAGTGAGTACACTGTTTTAGAGAGATGTCAGATGAAGGTATACAAACTAAATTCAGCCTACAGAACCACTGGAGAAAGTGAGGCAGAAAATCCATGGGGCTGTATGTTGTGTTATGTGCACCCTGCCACGCTGCCAGCAACCGTGACTTGAGCCAGTAGTGATGTGGGCACAGAGCCAGAATCTCTGTACACATTAGGAATAGTATAGTGAAAGACAATACTTACCATAATCACACAGGTGGGAGGTATTCATGTCACGCTAAATGTGAAAGCGCATCCATAATTTGGGGACGAGGCAAAGCATGCCCACCCCATGCCTGTGTTATCACTATAAAACAACTAGCATTGATGCATAATGACTAAAAAAAACCCTTTAAGGATAAATGGCACCCAGTGTGGCCAAACCCGGCAGCAAAGAGGGGCTTTGGTCCATGTGGATGCGAGTGCCTTGGTTTGTGCACATGCACAGGCCTCAGAGTAACAGATACAGCCAGATACATTCCAAAGAGAGCATTTTACTCGAAGGCTTAATTAGTTTTTTTTCTAGTTAGCTGTGGTCCTGACTAGGGCTAGAGACGGAGAAGCGGGTGTGGGGTGCAGTGAAGGGGGGAGATGTCAAGCCACTACTTCAACAATCCATGTTAAGGCGACCGTGTTTCATTTCCTGGTGCCTGCCTTAGTTCCCCTTAAATAGCATTACCTGTTGAAGCCAGTTAAATCACCGACAGCATGATTAGAAGGCCACTGAGGACCCAGAGTCTGGCCAACAAAGCACGGACTAGCCTTTAATTCAATTTATCTTTATAAACATACACATCTGCCTCTGATTTACCACAAAGTTTCGAGATGTCTTTTACTGCTTTGACAGAAAAGTTTGGGCTCAATTTACTTTCTAACCAAAAAACACTCTCTCCTTCCAGAGCCACCTATATCTGGATATTGATCATTCGGCTCATAATAAGGTCTAAGGTAGTGAGTGCTGCATAAAACAGTACATAAAATATAGTCCTAATGGGGCATTAATGACCAGGATCAAAAGACAACCGTATTAGCCAGGATGATATAAATTTCCTAGGTCAGTTTGTGGTTAATGAGGATTTGTGTTTTCTGAATGTATCAGAGCAGATATAGTATAACATCATTTTGATGAATGAGCGCATTTGTGTTCTTGGTGAGCTCATAACCGTTTGCATGAAATCATATGAGCAATGGACTTAAACATGATTGTGGACAAGATTATTGTAAGCCAGAGTCCACAAATACAACAGAACTTTCCATGATAATCAAAATTTGCCATTACCTCAAAAATTATGGTACGTTCCATTTAATGTCCACGTTCCCAGTCGGTAATTTCAACTGGAACTCCCCCTGAAGTCAGATTTCAACTCGGAAAAGTTGGAAGAACCCACCAACCCCGGCTTCAAGATCCAAAATGGCTACGCAGCGCATCAATGGCAAGTGAAAGCTGCAGAGCATACCGTCAGTTAGTTCTTTTGTCTTTCTGTGGATATGTTGCTGCAATGTTTGTACGCACAAAATACTGTTTTGTGATGTGTTGAAATCAGGTGGTATCACTTACACAATGAACATTGTTGGAGGTGTCCATCTTGATTTTCTGACTTGTTGCACTTGAATGTGGTCAACTCGAATGTGACGTTATGCTACTCGAGAAAAAGACTTTGCTATCATTTGAAGCATTCTCCAGATGCTTCTTGTTCATGATAATACACACATTGTTCAGGATAATTTAGAAAATAAATGATGAGGTATGTAAGATATGACATTGTACCCACATTCTGGGTTGCCGGTAGCTCCGTCCAGACATCTTAAAAACACATGTGACTCATGGAGGTGAAAGAAACAGATGGGTGCTGGGGGACATCAGCTGTGGCCCGTTAGCCGGGTCACCACGCTAGCCATTGTCACAAGCAGACTCAAGTCTCATGTCTGCATTCCCAGGTCATGTTCTGGAAGTGCGGGGTCGTGCCCCTTCACCTCCACCCCCCCACCAATGAGCTAGGAGCCAAACACAATGTAATTACACCCATTTGGCTCGGGACTAGTCGTAGGACTGGCAAGTGGTCTGCAGTCTCCTGCGCCTGTCTCCCCCAGACAAGACCACTCAAACAAGGGCCATGACCTACCTTTGTCAACCACAGACCTAAGAGACCTTTGGGTGATCAGCGGACATTCAGAGGAGACAGTGGAGACAACAGAATGAGTTTTTGTCATACAAATGGGATTTACTTAATGTCTAACACTATTGTGTAGTCTAAAATATTTTAAATACTCACAAAAAGATCTATGTCTGCTATAATACTATGTTACACCATTCATGGTAGGCCACAAACATGCCACATATCATTAGGGTGCTATCAGTGGCTGCATCAGAGCATCGGCAGATGGAGAAGTGTAACAAATCCTTGGTGCTTTATGTATGATAAGCATCATTTATCACTGAGAGTGCTGCTGGCCCATTAACAACCACGGCTCCATTAGCACTATCTACAAGGCTTTCATAATGCCTTGTCTGCCCACATCTTTACGTTTGTATGAGGAAATCATTAAACATTGTTTGTGTGAGACGGAAGCATCTAACAGCTACGCCACGTTCTCTGGGGTCCTGGCCGAGGTGGAGATATGGAAACTGCTTTGATTTTCGGAACAGCAGTAAAAAGTGTTTCTCCATGTGTTTTTATGGCTTTGCCGTACATGACCCAGCCCAGGGAGATACAACTCTGATGATACATCACTGTGAACCAGACTGTCTGTATGTTGTCTATTAAACAGGTGAAAATATGGTGTAAGAAATATGGTTGAAACTATGACAAAATTGTTACAGTGGCGGGATTCTGGGATTTGAATCTCAAAGCCATTTTTGATTATAGTGTTTAATGGATGTGTTTTGGAGAAGACTGTTTCACAAATAAAGTCTATATAAACCAGGAAATTATACTTTTCCCCTGTTCCGTAACACATTAAACACAACTATATAGCCTGTACACTACATACACTTGTATGCACCAGAAGTAAAGAAGACATCTTCCATAATACCCGATTCAAGGAACCAGAATGTTAAACCTCATATGAATTTAAAATGCCAGCTCAAAGCCAAAGACTGGTTTCAACTTGAGTTCATTTCTATATTTGGTTATATTGTCTGCGTTTTGTTTTGTTTATTTGTGTGTTAGTTGCAGTGCACCGATCTCTCAGTAGGACAGCGCCAAAGTCAGAAATTTTCAAATCATCAAAATAAGCAGCTGGCTTGGACACAATCCTTTGCACCAGGCATAAACAAACATCTGCCTGATGCAGCAAAGAAACCAAAATCAAGGGAGGGACAAATAACATACAGAGCGAATGTTGGTTCCAGGATGGAACGAATGGGAAAAAAAGGACAAAAGATTTAAATATGGTGCAGATGTTGCAGTGCAGCGTTGAAAGTGAAAATATATTGGGTATTGTGCAGCTGGCTGTTAAGACGACTCACTTAGTTTCTGTGTAACTGTTTTATAAGTACAAATTTGCCTTATTGGCTCAAATGTTACAATGAGATTTTTTTTTTATGATGCTAAATTGAACATTTAATTTATTGTAGTAATGTTCTGAGCCATGTGTGTATACATATTGTGAATGGTAAGTCCGAAAAATAAGGTGACGGCACAAACTAAGTCACAAGTTAAACTTAAACATATGAAAATCACACTTTCACACCTAAACACAATATTGTATGTGCGATGGAATATTTTCCCTTGTGACCTAAAATTTTACCATCTGAAGAAAAAGATGTGCTGTGTGATGTGAACATGACCACATATGAAAACTGGGAAACTAAGAAATGTATATTTTCACATGTGAATTACATACATGATTGGAATTTTTTATTTCATTTTTTTACATGTGGATCAGAATTTATTTCACACGTTGCGTCAAGTAAGACTTCTTCTGTTTGCCAAGATAGTCGTACACAGGAACAAAATCAAAAGCAGGAGCCTGAATACTGCTAGTATACAGAAAAATTCACCTGTAAAGTGAGCTACCTGTAGCCAGTGATATTATGGTGGACGAGCCCTGTGCTCTGTAATCATGTCCTGTTTGTGTTATGAAGGAGTTGAATAGGTTTTAAAGGGAAAGGCTGAACAGTAATTACCATCTGACCCCTGATCTGCCTGATGGGGGGGTGGGTGGGGTTTACAAGTAATGGGTGAGCAGTGGGGATTAAGAATAGGGGAGGGGGCCCTCTCGCTCAGGCAGAAGATGAAGACAGTTATGTTTGTATGAACAGACACTGGAGTTCATTGTCCTCCACACTTCCTGCTCCCCCCCGTTCCCAACCAAACATAAAATGACCCCCTACTCAATCTGGCGGAGGTATCTTCATCCAGGCGCACACACAGACCGCACAGAACACGCAGATACACATGCTCGCACACATCCTCTTCTGCTGATCAGATGACATCATTAACAATCATTACTGAGACACCAGGAAGTGCAGAGATCTCCGGCTCAGAGTCTGGCCGCACGGGATCAGGTTAGCCTGCTGCAGATGAGAGATTTGAAGAGGAAAGCACCCACCAAAGCTATTTTACCTCTGGATTTCATTAATACCTCAGTGCTAATGGACGCCACAAAGAAAAGATGGCAAAATTAAAGAAAAATCCTGACCCAAAATCACATATTGCGTACTTGTACGCGGATTTTCCACTCATTTGTTGTTAAAAATTCCTCCTTGTTTTTTCTGTTCGACTATAAAAAACAAACTTGAAGCAGTTGTAAGAAAGGCATCCAGATGGCGCGTTTATCAAATATTAAAGCATATTTGCAGCATTACACAAACATAAGTTTACATACATTGCATTTAGGGTTCCTCTGCTGACAAATATTTAATTTTAATCAGATGATCAGTGTTTCCTATCCTGACGGTTTAAATGGAACGCAGCAGTTCATGTATTTTTGCGGCCCAGGTTAGTGATTTGGGCTGGGGCTGGTGTGTGGCGTGCGCTGGAGCCACGGCTCCTCGGAGTGAAGGGCCTTTCCCTTCGGGCCGGAGGAAAGCTGACACGCCAGGCCTGGGTTTGTCAGTGACAGGCCCCTGGCAGGAAGCTTGTCTGAGTCCATGGGCATCTCAGTAGCTGTTCTTGTATGACACTAACCACAGCTACCACAAGACAAGCAATACCGCCGCTGCTGTCGGGGGCTGTGTTACCGTGATGCGATGCATGCAGACCTTTCCGTGGGACGGAGGAGGAGAAAGAGGGGAGGAAGTGTGTGTGTTCAATTCGGCGGTTTTCTGCCGGCACACACGTATGCATATGTGCGTGCCATGCTGCAAAAACATGTACATGCATGTGTGTATGATTGAACCTTTGTCTGCCAGTTCATGCATACATGTGTGTCAGGACTCTGGTCCTAATGCTCCACTAGGGAGGAGAGAAGAGTGACCCCTACTGTCAAAGAAACTGCACACCAGCTCCATTCTGTGTAGATAAGATAACATCACACTGAGACAATGAATCACCCTAAAAATAATCCATTGAATTAAAGGTTATCTTGATTAGAGATTGTCATTGTACGTACAGTTGCAGCATCAGTGTGATGCAGCTGTATGCAGAAGGTGAGGCTTTTCACAGAGAACATTTTACATGTGGGTTGTCTTCCCAATAGCCTTCAGCTCAGACAACGATCATCAGTAAACATCACAGCCAGAGAAGTACTTTTATATGTTCCATCACCGTCCACTTGAGCCCTGTGTTTTTTTTCATGAATAGGGGCCATGATTGGAGCAGGGAGTGCTGGAAATCCTTTGAAAAGGGAAAACAAAAGGTCTCCTCTGCTGTGATGAAGCATACCTCTCAAGAGACCGGACCTGGGCCTGACTCAACCTTTCACACAATCGACTGCCAACAATGCAACAAACCCTGCCCTCGCAAACCTACTATTGTGCCGGAGCACGCCACAGCTGTGGAGAATCACATTTAGGTGTCAGAGGCAACAAATGTTTCTTTAATTGGAATAGTGGTATTAGCTCATGTTTCCTCCCCGTGCTTTATGAATCCCCTGTGCCTATTGTTTGGAAGTTCGCGTTGACGTCGCCTTGGCGGCTCCGGCTAATTGAGTGAGTGTGTGTTTGGACCAGGTTCAAGAGGAACTAGCGTCTCTTGGTTGTGTGTGTGTGTGTGGGGGGGAAGTGTAGTGTGTGTGTGTGTGTGTGTGTGTGTGTGTGTGTGTGTGTGTGAGAGAGAGTGTGGGCTTGTATTTATCTATTTTTCAATTTATTTTTGGTTTCATCTCCAAGGTTGTGTCCTTCTACATACAGGATCTGTGACTCTCTCCAGTGTTTCTCTCATTGACAGTAAATCTATAACATCTTTATTCAGTCTAAATGAGGCTGAGCACGCTGTGACTCTGACCCCGTGAAAAGTAATTTAATATTTCGACTGCATTTGAAGAACCAGCCCTGGTTTTCACCACCGTCACCTAATCTGGCTTTCAGACAGATCTGCAGCCAAACACAAACAGTGATCATATATGTCCGTATTTAAATCCAATCTTTATTAAAAACATAAGAGTTAAATTGGATTGTCCGCTTCATATGCTTAATATCTGAGGTAAATATCTGAGCTGATTTTGAGTAAACAAACATGTCACTCAAAATATGTTGTTCTCTGAGCTTTGGGAAAAAATAATCAGCCTTTGATTTACAATGCAGAATAAGATATTATGATGAAATATTTCATAAATCTACACCTAATTTATACTTCCCTGTCAGGTTCGACAAGAGATGTTTATTATTTTACCCCAGTTTGAAGACGATTCCCTATTGGCCCGATAAGTACTGGATTTTTTGCACTCTCCTAATCTTTCCTCGTCTGAGGAGATAAGATTACTGGTAATCTGGGCCATCAAAGACACACCAATCCGTTTCCTAATATGGGATCTTAACACTGGATCAAGACAACTTGCCACAATCCAGGTCACAGGCATGAATAAGAAAGATTAAGAGAGGGAGGAACTCTTGATTTTCCACCTTTCACTTATTCATTAAACTCAGTGTGTTTACATTAAACACATAAAGTCTGTTAATCTCTCTAAATCCGGGTCTTCATGATATATGATGCGCTGTATGTAATCTGCTGACCTGAACGTCACAAGCACACAGGTGCATATTAGAATGAACAATGCAGAATTTTCCTCCAACATCGCTCTTTATAAAATAAGATATCAATCCGGACATTGAAGGTGCACCATGCAGTTCTGGGGAAACACATTTTAGTCCTAAGAGAAAGATCTTCACTGATTATTTTTTTTTATGCCTAAACCATCTAAATAAACACATTGTTTTTGTTTTCAAGACTGAATAAACTGAATAAACAAACTGAACTTAAAGGACACCACTTTTGGGGTGTTCTGGGGACCTTATTTTTGCCCTGAAAACCGCTTGTTTATTCAGTCATGGAAAAAATAAATCGTTTGTAGTAGTTTGTTTATTATCTCATTAACATTGTAAATATCAAAATTATGAGTTTGAATCTCTTCTCCATAACTCCATGAGGATCCTTTAAGAAATAAACTTACATCTGAATACTTCAGAATATTAAACCCAAATCTAAACACTCGAGCTGCTTGTTTTGATATTTAGCCAGAAATAATAACACACAAACAGTAGAACAACAATGTCCCTGACTGCATGTATATTTGGATTAAATTACTCATTTTATTCAAAGGCACCAGACACTACATAAATCATATAATCCACATATTATTCCCAACAATGTGTTGACAGTATGAATCTTTAATCTGGCGTTGCAGATGAATAACAGATAAAGAAAAAATAAATAAAAATAAAATATATATATATATATATATAAATATATAAATACATACATAAAAAAAGAAGAAATCATCTGAAGAAAAGTCTGGTGTGTTTTCTCTCATCTTGAGAGGGAACAGGTGCTGCTGGCCTCCGAGATCAGTGTCAGCCGGGGATTACAGCATGTGTCGCGGGGGGATAGTGAATTACTGTCATAGGAACCGAGATTACAAATATGGATTAGGAGCAGAATAAGATGCAGATAGTGCTAAATTCGCGAGATAATCTGTCAGCGTGCCTTGACGAAAATATTCCTTATGTGAAAACAGAATTAAGACGGCTTTAGGGGCATGCGTGTGTGTGTGTGCGCATGTTGTTGGACTTTCTTGTATGGTTTTGGGTGAAGAGTGGTTGGGATTATAGCAGATGCACATGGCATAAGTGCTTACAGCGAATGTCTACTATAACATTACAATGAAAAATCATTATTCTATAAAATTTTATTTCATATAATTGGCAGGAAACTAACCTCCACCGGTCATGATCTTTCAAATACATACAATGTTCCTCCATGTAGGAGTGTGTGTTTCACACAGTCTTCTGGCTGTGACCAGATATCTGAGGTTCTGCTTGCCAAAACTAATGTGATCAGAGCACAGGGAGAGTGTGGACTGGGTGTGTGTGCATGCAGCGGTGGGCTCAGAAGTGAGCGGTTTGGAGAGAATTCATTAGCGTGTAGACAGGTGGCTAGTGTTACACTCCGCTAGTGAAAGTCAGCAGCCTGAGCCGTCCTGTGCTGCACTCCCTCTCTCACTTCCTCTCTCTCTGCGAGCAGTAAAGTTACACCGGCCTGGATGACATTTCCAAAGACAGCAGGCCACTGATTAGAAAATGGTCTGCACTGAAACAACAGCCTCCGATCTTTATCAAAGTTTAACATCCCCCCTCCTTCTCTCTCTCTGTCTCCCTCTCTATATATATTTCTATCTCTCTCTCTCTCCGACCTTGCTATCTATCCGTCTCGAAGGCCTGTCTCTCTCGGGAGCCAACTATAAGTACTCCATCAGGCAAACCGCATTAGTGTAATTTCGTCCCAGGAAATTAGCAGAGCAGAGCGGCGCCAATTAGAAGTCAATAGCTGGCTTTATTAATCGAGCTAGCCATCGCACTTGATTAGATTAAGCTGGGGCTGAGCTCTGTTTGTGTGCGTGTGTGCGTGAGAGTGTCTTTGTGTGTTTATTCATCTGTGTTTGCGCCTGTCAGTGTATTGCTTGTGTGTGTGTGTGTGTGTGTGTGTGTGTGTGTGTGGCCGCATGCAGAGAGCGGCAGGTGCTGCTGACTTGCTGATCCTGTCTCATTGTGACTGTCTGCGGCTCTGTCAGGGCTCAGTAATATGTTGATATTGACCCTCTTCGACTGCAGGGCCCTCGGAAGACGCACAGCAGAGGAGGGCAGTGCTGGAGGCATCACTTAATGCACAGACGAGCCAGCCAATTGGATAAATTAAACCGGCGTTATTATATTAGGTTTTGTAATTATATAGCCGCAATTAGCGGGCCACATGCTATCACAGCGTAAACTATAGCAAACAAATGGGTGTTGTCGCAAATAAAAGAGTCTCACAGCTTAACTCCTGAGACGCACCCGTACCTGCGCGCGTGATGTGAAAGGCTGTTTGCAGATCAGTGGATTTGACAGCTTAGGTGGCATTATTCACTGACACAGCAGCACACACAGGAGAATCTTGAACCTATCTCCAAGTATATCCCCTTCGGTAGATCCTCCACATGCGGATTACAGTGTGAATTTCCTGTGTTATCACTCGCGTGTATGTGTAATCTGAAAATCTCAGCCCTCACTGACAATCCTTCAAAAACTTGTCCTAATCCCCTCCCCCCCCACCCCGCCGCCATATCTGCTGGCTAACACCTGTTCCTGAAGGAGCGCTGCACAGAGGCGAGGCGCTGCGGCGAAAGGAGGGGAGCTGGGGAGAAACAGAACATTTCCATCAAAAAACAATAACCTTTTTATGTAATTTCTGTCAATCAGCATATAGGTTGGGTTGTAAACGTGTGTTTCTTTTTGTCAGTCTGTTTATGGGTCAGTCAGTCTTTTGTATGTCAGTTTACCACTTTCTCCCTCGCTCCTAAAATAAATCTCTGTAATCCATATCCGAGCTTTAACCAAACACACTTCAGACACATGCGGTGAGGTAGCTTGTAGAAAAATTATGTATTCAGAGACGGAAATATACGTTAGAGTGACAACATTGTAATTTTTCTTTTACAACACACGTCTCGTTTCGGGGGTAGAAGATCTAATCACAGTTCACGGCTGCCACCGAGCAGAAGGCTCCGAGTGTTACGTTTCCAGCTGAAAACACTTGGAAATCCAAGGCCCCTGTGCGTCTTTAAAACATGGAGTTAGGGAACCACAAAATGGTCAACACAACCAAACCACAGAAACCCCACTCCTTCTGTACACACACACACACACACACACACACACACACCGACACTGGCACCGGCATCACCAGAGTGGCAGCTCTTAAGCCAATCTGTAAATCCAGGCGCCATCAAATTTCATAGCTGGCATTCGTGAGTAAGAATTCATTGCAGTCTGCGTTGAAAGAAGACGAAATTAGTCTTTTTACACCAATAAAGCCCATCATCCCGTCCAGATACAGACATGCTAGCATAGCCAAGGCCCCAAAACAACATCGGGCTTCACTGGCCCAGAAAGGACAGCTCCCCCTGGGCCACGTCTGAGAGGCTGGTGGCTAAGTTGCTCTGACAGCTACATGCTTTAACAGATGCAGTCCCCAGCCAGTGAAACAGCCTCTATGGGAGCAGATAAGCTAAAGAGACTCAGTATGGCGATAGCTGCATGGGCTAAGGGGTAGCAAGAGGTGATGCTAGTTGCTAACCGTAGCTGCTGGACAGAGCTTGTCCACTGTGATCGAGCTCAAGAGTATAAAGGCCGCTGACCTCACAGACTATACAGTGTCAGCAGAGGGGGACGCTGCAAGCTGGATATCAGTAAGTTCAGAAAGTTCAACTGCTCATAGGACATGGGCAAAAATCTAGGGAGCCTTTCTGTTGTAGATGATACAATCTCACTGCAATTAAACTTGTTAATTAGTGAGCTAATTACCAAGGTTTCAATTATTCAAAAAATGTTGGACTTTTTAATTATTCAAGCTGCCCAACCACCTCAGTAAAATGTTGAGAAGGTAAATTTCTCCCAATCACGGATATATAAAAAATATTTTTTATCATATGTATATCAATGTCATGACACATTTATATGACAGTTTCCATTTGTTAGCGTGAAACCACTGGGTATTATCAGAGAGACAATGGGGCATTTGACCAGCTGTGACAAACACAGCTTGTCAGGATGGCCATCAAGTGAGTGAAAGCCTTTTTAGCATTTGTAAGAGCAAAACCACTGGATGCTTTTAACAGTTTTTCTAGTCAGGTTAGTAGTGACAGAACCAGGTAAACCACAAACACAGTGAAGCAGGAAGGCCACCAAGCAAGAGACCACTGTTCCAGACACAATTTCAACATTTGCAAGTGAGAAACCACTGAATGTTTTTAATGAGAAACCACTGCTCAAGCTGGCATTTCAACATTTGTGTGAACCTATTGGATATTTTGGACAAGGGACCAGTGTCTAGGACAGTGTTTCAGCATCTGAAACCACCGGACAATGTTGACGAGCCTGTGGGACATGTTCCAGTGGACAAAGGTTGTATGGGGAGATTTTGTTGATATGGAAGACGGTGGAACCCCGGGCTGCAGTTGATGTCTTGCCATCTTCCCAATTAGCGAACGCTTCCCATACTATGTCCTTAGAAAAAGCATCGAGACTGCAAGACGAATGTGTATGGGGCAGGACGGCTGCCATGCCAGAGACCACTGTTCAAGAAGGCTTTTAACCATTTGTAAACAGTGAACCAATGTACACGTTTAATGATACGTCAGGACATGTTCCAGACATGTGAGCAGACATGACAACAAAACCAAATACTTATGCAGGATTGTGATTACAGGAAAATGAAACTTGTACATTGCCACATTTATTCTTGGGACTGGATTGATTTAAGACACATTAATCACAATGCAACCACCTCAACCCAGCTGTAAACCTCTTTTGCTGAAATGGCCCATTCGATTTAAAGCCAACTGGATCCACGGATGACACATGCCAGGAGCTATAAACTCAACTCCAGCAGCAATCAATTGCGCATCATGCCAAGGTACTTTCTAAAGGGTGGCAGTCTTACACCCCACCTACAGATCGGCTTACGGGGCACTTCACTCTCAAATCTAATCACAGGAGCTACAATAGCAGTGAGGGGAAACAATGCAAGAGGCATTTCATATTCATCTCCCTTGTGTCAGGTGGACTAAGTGCCAGCTGGACTGAAAAGGCTGGCGAGGAAGCAGGTAATGTTGCTGACTGCAAAACAGTCTTCAGTTACCAAGTAAAACTGAATTCATCGATCAGTGCCACCACAGGGGAATTGTAACTGTGCTGTCTGAAGACATAGAATTTAAATGTTTCTGACAGGGGGAAGTGGAAGAATGTGAAATGATTTTTCAAAAAAGGTCTGTCGTGAATAATTTAAAAAACTAAATTATTGCTATAAAGAAACAATCAAACCTGATGAATCTCTATGTACTCCTGCTTACTGGAGAACAGCCACATTTTAGACTGCTTGCAAAACGCAGTTTATTTCTCTAATTTTTACTAAAAAAAAATGTCTTATTACTCTCATTAAAAGACAATTGACAAGAAAATGATGATGATGATTTTCACTTGTTCCATTGGCAGGGCTTTGGTTCAACAAGCAAGAAACACCTTGTACTGATTTACAATTTGTGAGACGAAATAAAGGTGCTAACTACAAACAAAACTCATCACGTCATCACAGTGTTATCTGTTGAAGTAAACATGTATGCAATGCTGTGATCCTACCCTCTCACCGAAGTTACATACTGCAGGAACAAGTGACAAGGAGGTGGAGTGGCTGACCATTCACGTGGTTACAAGACACTGTACCATCAACATGGTTCTGTAACTTATATTCTAAGTTACATAACATTTGTTTAAATGTGTTTATAGTTATTAAATATATATAAGAGTTTCATAATTTCAAAGTTTTACATTTTGAAAAAAGCGAATCACAAAGGAATATATGTACAATAATTCATATTTGAAAATGTAAATTTCCTGTGTGATATTATTTGATTTTCACATTTATAAATTAAGATAACCAAGTGCATCTGAAAATGTGTAAACTTGTGAGTTTTACAGGTGAGGATGCTAATTTTACTGATTTCATATCCTGGGTTTTGTTTCTGTGTGCGGATTTCTTAAATCAAATATGGAAATTTCCATTCATATCTGAAAATAACTATCACTTGGGAAAATGTCCACATGTGACATTGTTTTTTATTTCAACGTGTAAATATTCAATTCGCATGTGAAATCGTGATTTTCACATAAGAAAAAGGTACATTTTCACATGCCAAGTTTTTGTGAAAAAAAAAAAAAATGTTAACCACTGTTCAGAAAACATCTACAAAACATCCCCACCAGCCTGCCTCTCAAAATTGTGAAATTCTGGGCTTTTTAGAACATATCGGTTTTCAGCTCTCTTCTCCAAAAATCCCCCAAAATCTGACAAAGGGTCTATTCCTTCCATCCCCAACAATCAGTACCATTCACACTGACTGTTTTTTCACACTGACTTAATCATGTGAACCATCACAGAGACATGACCAGCTGCTAACCTCATCTCTGGGGGCTCAAATGTGCCTCAGGAAAACAATGTGAATGAATGAAACCCAATAAACAAACAGAACCATAATCTGGGCCTTTTTAACACGATACTCACAGGGTTGTTGACAGTCCCAGCTCCTTCCTTTCATTTATGAGACTTGGTGAGGACGCGTAAACATAAAATCAAAGACTGGAGTCAAACAAAATAGAAAGGCAAACTATTTCCGTGACACTCAAAACGGCCTAAATTCTGCCGTCTTTTTCATCTCTTGCCACCGAAAAGTCTCCCTTCTTTTAACATTTTGAGAGCCTTCGGGCTGCTCGCTCACGAGTGTGTGTGTGTGTGTGTGTTTCTTAGAGAAAAACACCACTTATTAGGTGTCACGCCGTGTTAGAAGCTGTGACCTGTCAGGGCTCGTCTCGCCACTTATCTGTCACCACTCGCCTGTTCAGTGTCTGCGGGTGGCTTGGATCAGTGCACCTCAATACACATATTTGCTGGTCAAGCATGGCCTGAACAACAGAGAGGTCAGCCATCAAGATGACCCTGATTGTCAAACACAGCTAAATACAAAGACATTTCAGAAGCTCTCTAACCCTCAGGCTGGATGACTTCCATTCTCGACAATTATCACGTAGCCGAAGAGCCTGAGAATGGATTTGACAAACAAAACTGCAAAGTTAGTTCTGAGAATTATGCTCATTTCAGGAACAGACAAGTAAGTTTGCTCTGCGGCAGTACAGTACAAAGTTGCCTGAGATGTAAACCAAGAAAAGAAGTGGAGCCCAAGTTCTGAAGAGGTGCCCCAGCGTTCACCATTTTCCAGGCTATAAATCATGCTTGTGATGGGGCCTAGAGAAACTGGAATGTGAGAGCGTGACAGTGATGGAGGTGAGCTGCCAGACAGGGCGTCAGGTAGCTGCCACACAAGGTTGATCAGCCCCGTGACACGCCGAGAGGCCCGGGCCTGTGACATGCAGTGCTCTCCAACAGGTTATGAAGGCAGGCAGGATGGCGTTGGGGTGACAAGAACCAGGGGCTGTCAGGAGGAAAACGCAAGGACAAGATGTCATGTTCACCATGTCGAATAGGCGCCACCATCTTTGATTTTTCTCAGCTGAGACAGCTGTGAATACGGTCTCTGCATGGCGCTGATGGATGTTTGTGTGTGTGTGTGTGTGTGTGTGTGTGTGTGTGTGTGTGTGTGTGTGTGTGTGTGTGTGTGTGTACACTGCAAGTGGAGGGTGAGGAGTGTGTGTGTGTGTGTGTGTGTGTGTCCTTGCTGTCCTTCAAGAAAAGCAGCTGATCTGATGACTTGTTAGATCGACAGATTTGGTGGTAAACTCTTCTCTGAGGTCTTTCACACAGTATTCAGACAAGCTGTGGGGAATGAAACGACAATTGTGTAACTGTTGAAATTTCAGCAGCGTTGCTCAATATGCTTCTTGTGAGGGATTCTCATGACGGTGAGGGACTGAAAAAGATGCCTTTGTTTTTCTGTGGAGACTTTTTTTTTCTCTCGCTCCAACATCCCTGGGGACTTAACATAAAACCTAATCATTGTATAATTTTTTTTGTATGAGAGAACAGCAGGAGGAAGGAGTTATTATGTGAGGATAATAACCAAGTTCTGTTCACAAGAAGATGAATTGAAATAAAATTCATAAATCTAAGCTCCAGTGTTGTGTTGTTGAAAGCAAGTTAAGATAAACTGCTAGTTATTGCTGTCCTTTCATGATCCTGAGAAACTTAAACTAGTTATTTTGATAAAACTGTGACTTGTAATGTCACAGTTGTTATTGCTGTTGTTGTTACCATTGTAGCAGTCCCAATGTGTAAGACTTGCCATCTTTTTTTGTTTCGAGCTGAATTTCTAAATCCCTCAGGACTGACTGCAGTGTATTCAGATCACCTGTTTGCAGGGTGGGAAGGCTGACTCCTGATTAATGAGTGGAAGCAGATCGGGCATCCATTCTGAATCTGTCCCTGAAACACTGCAGACCTCACCATGATAGATTGCCGGCCAGAAACTCTGGACTGTTTAGGCCCATACTGAGATTTCTTTGCTGCCCTGTTTCATTCCAGTTGAGGGAAACTTGTTTAATCTTCAGCCAAGTTGTGTGATCACAGAAGTCACCAGTCAGCTAGACAGCCTGCATCAAGGCCCTTCTTATTTGTGTAAGTGTTGCTTGCCTTACATATATAGCCTGCAGATTTTTATTTTTTAATTATTTGTTGTTTATTATTTTATTTCAGTGAGGGACAGACTTTATAATTTGTAAAAGCCCAGTTTGATTATTCCCTGAAGAGGCATTTGTTTTGTTATGCATATAGCTGGCCATTCTCTGTAGAAGGACAGATTTTTGTTATATATTTATTGAGGTTCAGGCTCGTTTTTAAATATTTTACTGGGAGTACCGCCACACCATATATATTTTGCAATTATGAGTTTTCCATCGTATTTATTTATGATATTTTCTCAGTGTTATGTGTGTTGTATATAACTTTGTGATGTCTAAACAGTATTAAGTGGAGGCTTCAAACAAGCCCTGGAGGTTTTCTGCCTCTTCCAGTTATCCAAGTACATTTTTTTTTTTTTTTTTTTTACATGGTGCAAAATTTTGCAATCTTGTTATGGCATCATCATTAGATATTTAAATGTGATAGTTAAAATAAAAACAGTGAATCAACTTATGTTTGTCCTTTCTGGTCCTCCATGCATAAAAACATGAGAGAAACTTTGCACTTCTTTTTCTCGACCGTGTGTTGGAGAAGGAGTAGACGAAAAGTTGCAGGAAAACTCAAATCTAATACACTATCTAACTCGCAAAAAATTCATATATTTTCAGACTTTTGCTACTAGGGTTGGTACTAAGGTTGTGAAAGTGTTTGTGGAAATACATTTATTGGCTACATTTTGGGCCCAAAATGTGCAGATGAATGTATTTTTGCAAGTTAGACAGTGTATAGGAGTTTTCTTGCAACTTTTGGTCAAAACAGACAAAACAGGCTATAAGGCATTCAATATGCACATACAACAAACATATTTAAATTTGTTTTACATATTATTTGATTTATTATTGAACTAGTCTAATACAGAGAAATTAAAGTATAAGGCCTTAACATCTGTTACATGTACAGAATTCTTTTTTCAAGATCAAAGCCTAACATCATGTATTTGGCCTGTTTCTGTCTGCACTGTGCTAGGTTTAGGATGATTCATGAGTCCAGTGAGAATTAATTTACACATTTACAGTGTCTAAAAGTCATGTTAGGCCTGCTACAGCTACCCCAGGCCTCCAACAAGACAAGCCAATGCATTGCCTGGTGAAAGACATGTGGCGTTATCAGGTCCATCTGTTGGACATACTCCAGATGCGGCAGAAGTAAAGTCATCAAGGCCCCCAACTGATCACAGCACCTTCGGGCCATGTTTCAGACGCCGTCTGAAGTTGAGAATGAGGGCGTCCGATTCCAGACATGTTCTTGTGGCGCTTTCGAGCACGTACCGGCAGAGGCCTTGCATGCTGTACAGTGAAAACGTGTTCAAACAGACAATACGCGCCAAGATTTAGGGACAAACATCGGCAGCGCTTGCACACGAACAAAAAGTTCCACCTCGTCCCAGCCCACTTCCTTTCATGCTCTGTGTGAGTGTTTACCTAAAAACCCATCCCTTGTTAAATCACAGCCTGCTGTTGACTGAAAAGTTTAATGATGGCTGCAGGGCCTTATGCATTAGTATCTGGTATTGGCAGTCATTCATTTCTCTCCTCTCAGTCTTTCCTTATCCTGCCTCTGAAGGATAAGGGTTGAAGTCACGGTCAGGACCTCTAAATAGGGCTGTCGTTCCTGTCTTTCCACCAATCACAAGACCTGCTTTCAAGAAGTGCTGGCGCAAGGTCAGATGACATACAGCAGAAGCATGACAGTACTCAGTGCCAACAGTGCGACACACACACACACACACACTCTCTCACACACACACACACACACACACACACACACACACACACACACACACACACACACACACACACACACACACTGTGCTCAACATATTTGCTTATATTTAAGTGCTGCAACATCCTGTCATGTGCATCACCGTATCAGATTTCACATTTATCTACTCACTGACAGACTTGTATCCAAAATGAATGCAAACACCAGTTGGGCAAGTTCATCCATCAAACTGTCTAACTGATTCCATTGATTAGTAAAACATTTATGGAGTCCATTAACTTTAACAAAAGAGTAATTTAAGGGAAATTTGGGACTGATGGCGCTCTTAAATAATGGCTGTATGGGAGCCACTGTTCCTTGTATCTTATCCCAAATTTCATTTAGATCTTGCAAAGTGCTCCACATACTGTATGTCGTATTTGAACTGTTGTCTCCATGTCAAACAGCCTGATGAATAGAATAGGAGGTGAACAGAGAAAAAGCTAGAGGGTGAATTAGTCTGTGGCAGAGTGCTTCATGCACTAACAGACAGGAGATCAATATTTACAGACACTCCCCTGCCTTAGACAGCATTCATGTCAGAACGAACAAACAGTCCTCATTGCGAAGGTAATGTCCAGCCCACACACTACACCAAACTCACACAGACAAAAGTATATACTCTTTCTCCTAACCCTGTCCCCCCTCCCACTCCATCCTGAGACAAAAGGACAGGTAGAGGTTGACAAAAGGTGTCTATGGATCTTTTGAGTCACACACGGCAACCGCTGTCTACATTCACCCTGCAATTATCTCCTTACAGACCTAATCCAGGCAGTTAAGTGGCTGGCTAAAAGCATGTGTACACAAACAGGGCCGGCGAGCAAGGTGGTGCATGCCGTTTATCTGCCGGCTCCATCGCACACCTGATGTAGGGCCATCGCCAAGGCTGACAGGAAGCGACTCGTTCTGACCTTACAGGGGCTGAACCACACAAACATGCTTACATACACACAGAGACAAATTACATGGGTACGTGTTTGAAGATGCAATGTGTAAGACTTTATTGAAAACTTTGAAAACATTTTTTTTAAACTTATCAGCAGTATGTATAGTGTTGCAGCGATAGACTGCTAGTTGCACAGCTAACTGAGCTACGTAGTTAATGGCAGCGACAGTTGGTAGCAGTTAGCAGTTGCTCTTATGATATGCTGTCCCCTATTTGTTCTTAATGTGAATTTAGCATGTTAATTCTGACATGTGTAACCCTCTAAACTGCAGCACGTTATGATTTTGGTGAGGTCGCTATTTGCCTAATTTGCTGAACAACCAAAATCTAGAGCTAATGTGAGTGTTTGTTCCCGTCCTGTTTAACCACTACGCACAGCTGTGGGTAACTTGGTGGGGTTTGTGGTAAGATCATTTGCTGCCTCAAGCAACATCTTTTCTCAAAAGCTCATAAGCAGCCTTCAGAAGGAGAACAGTGGTGTGTTGTAAAGAATAATCTGAAGTAAATTCAGTGGGCACATCCAAATTTCCTTGTTTGTTTCTGGTTTTACCAGGAAATTGTTAAGGTACATCTGCCAGCATGAAGAACTTTTCAAATTCCCAGAAAAGAGGCGAGTGAGGTAAACTTTGCTCCAATCAGGCAGTCGCTGCAATTTCCAAAGGGGGAGTGATAAGGTGATTGGCAGAAGGAATTCTTCGTTCCAGTCCACCAAAAAGTCATGTTGAAGCCTTTGGAAGATACCTATAGGTGAAATGAAGACATGATTGAAACTGGAGACTCTCTTGCGATGAAATCATGGGTTAGGACACCTGTCAACACGTTCACATTCTGACCCATGACTCCTCAGTACTCAGTCATTTTAATTTCAGCAACACCCCTGTGAACTTTCATGACCGCGTCAAAAACAAACGCAGACCAGGCGCGAAATTTCGTCCGCCCTTGCTCGGAAAGCGGCCATCTTAAAACTTCTGAAGGACGTCCACAGAGAGACAGACATATAAACACCTAGCAAGATACTCACAACCACTTCTGTGTTAGTTTCTGCTACAAAAGGTGTCTCCAGTGATGACACACACAGACTGACAATGTGAAATCATCACTAGCTGGTAAATGTTGTAGACAATTATCTGAAAAGAATATTGAGTATACAGGGACAAAGACAAAATGATTGTGGCTGACCAAAGAGAGAACTCATTCGAGAGAGAGAGTGCATTAAAGGCAGGATAAAACAAAAGAAATACAGGGTTTCTGATTCAGTGACAACGCAAGAGGAATTTGGCAAAATGGCTCCACAACATCCAGCCTCCGACATGTGCATGAGCCGTGAGCCACACATTTTGCCCTTGCTAAAATGAGCAAAACCAGCTCTAAAGGGAAGGGCGGCAGAGGTAACTTGAGCCAGTGTGAATGGACTCATTGTTGCTTTGGCTTAATTAGGCGTGACAAGTGAGGCGTGAACAGATTCCCATCATTAGGCCCCCTAAAAAGCCCATTAGAATCAATGGGCCACACTCCGGTCAGACTTTCTGTCTACCAGCCAGCCAGCCTCCTGCCCCTTCTGCAGGACACTGGATACAGTTACAGCCACCCAGCCACGGCAAACTCAAACAAGGCAACTCTATAGCTGTGGCCCTAACACCCGAGGTAATGCAATTGACGCCACGTTCAAGGGAAAAGGGGAGGATGATGAGAGAGGTAGGGGAAGAAGTGTGTGACTGGTGCTTTGCGAGGAAGTGTGTGTACAGGGAAGTCTGTGTGTGTGTGTGTGTGAGAGAGAGAGAGAGAGTGAGAGTGAGTCACAAGCATAAGCCTGTCTGCTCGACAGAAAAACCGTACCAGACAACAGATCCCGGCAGCCAGTGTGGCTGATAAACTGCAGGGATTAGCAGGCACTTCTGGAGCCCAAGTGGCCCTATCAATACAGGACCGGGCCCATTGATCTGTTGTCTGGGCGGGTGCTGGGGCTAATTCCTGGACCTTGGCTCTGAGTGCTCCTCGCCGGGGAGGTGGGAGGAAGGCGGAGGCGGGGGAGAGACTGGCTGGCTACAAGTGGCGCCATCCACAGACCCTACTGGATTTGAGGCTCTGTGCTTACCATACAGTACGCCAACTCAATAGCCCCATTACCACAGCATGAGGCTCATGAGAGGGAAGCTGGCAGTCCAACACAAGTGTTATAAATATGTACGAATCAATTAATTTGTTGTCTGACAGAAACGTTTACTGACAGATGACCTCAGAGTGTATTTGCCCAATTTTGAGTAGATAAGCAATTATGAGTTCAATATGTCATGTAATGTGGAAACTTTATTTATCACTTACACACAGCATACAATCAGTGGTGGAAAAAACACTGAAAATCTGTAGTTTCTCTGAGTTACATTACTGAAATAATACTCAGTTACAGGTAAAACTACTACAACTACAAATTGTAGATGAAAAGGCAGGATATGAATTTGCATTAGACTCAGTACTCAATCGTGTTTTAAAAGTAACTTTACATGCATACTTAATTGTGCGCTATGCAAGAATTAGCTGCCTGTTGAACTCACACTGCAAACAAATAGGGGCAGTATATCACCAGAGTAGCTAACTACTGCTAACTGTGTTTGTGACTGTGCTACTATTAGCTTGTTAGCTCAGATAGCTTTGCAGTTAGCCAGAGAGTTAGTTGTTTACACTGCTAGCACAGGACCTTTTAACTGCTTGGAGAAAGAGTTTTTTTTTGTTGCTTCTTCAGGCCACAAGGCTGACTGGTTAGCATGCTAACTGTAGTCAAAAATCTAGACGTGACATCAAAGGTGTTATTTCTTCACAAGTTGCACCAAAATGACAAAATCACAGTAATTTGAGTTGATGTAATTAGTTACTTCCATCCTTGCATACAATACAATGAGCAGTGTAATGCATTGTATGCCCTCCAAGAATAGCTTGTAGCTGGTAAGATTAAAAAACAAATCATAAACAAAGAGATGAAAAAGGCATCACATATAAAGATAAATATATATATATATATATATATATATATACTGTATATATATATATATATATATATCTTTATATGTGATGCCATGCAGTTATGTGTGCATGTAAATATATTAAATACATAACACGTACACTGCAAATACCTACACAACTCTAATCAAATATTAATACTATGAATAAAAATGAATATGTCTTCTTATAAATACTTGAGAGAGAACAATTTGCCTATTCAGTGTTTACTGAGAGATAAAGTTCACAGATAAGAGCCTTATCCTCAAATCACGTCCACTTACCAGTTCACTTTGGCCAAACTTCAGCTAGCTATAAGGGAACCATTATCATACCTTAATTAGATTTCAGTGTAAGCAAATTACTCACTCAAACATGTGTCAGTGTCTGGTATGGAAATTGCATTGCGTTGACAAATGGAGCTTATCTCGAGCAGAGTAGCCCGCATTAGCACCTCCATGTATTCCCTTTCTGTCAAAAGATATGGCCAGTGGAAGGAAGTGTAGAAAGAAGTTAAAGAGATAGTATGATAAGAACCGGGGGAGTTAGAGAGGGTGAGGGACCTGTTGAAGAAAGGGTGAGGGGAAAAAAATAACTTGTAGTGGAAGGAAATGGTGTTTAAGGAAGGACTGAAAAATGTTAGGGAGCAAATAAAAAAAAGTAGAGGGAAAAGATTGCGTGGTTTCAAGGATCTTGTTTAAGCTACATGAACACAATGGGCTGCTACTGATATAAGAACTAGGACACACACCACACTTACCAGCAGTAAAATGTGGTGGGAGTGTGTTAGTGTAACAGAGGGGGTGGACATTAAGAAAAGAGAAGAAAACAATGAAACAGACAGAGACGCATTACCACCATGGAAAAAGAGAAATGGAGAAGAAGAAGTGATGGACAGGTTTAATACTGCTGCCTCATTCAGTGGTGATGAAGCCAGAAGATGAGCACTTACTGCTGAATATTTCATGGCTGGAACTGACTGACTGGCCATCTGTCTGAGGCAGTGACAGCCTCACTCTGGTGCTGAAGAGCGTGGCGTCCTGTACAGCACCTTGAGACACTGGAGGACTCGCACTTACTGTACACTGGAAGGGATACTCTGAATTGATTATCACAGATGACAGAGATATATAGATCCTGTCTGTGCATAAAAAGGAAAAAGGGGCTTTTGTTCAATGGAGAACATGAAAAAGTAACAAGAAGAAACTGATTGTTGAAATTAAGTATTGCTGTCCAGTTTCATTCTCGATTCACATAAAGAGATTTGACAAGAGTACTCGAATAATGTGTATTTAAAGAAAACACGTCAGGAGTATTTTAATTTACTTTCCAAGACTTTGTTGTCGCCATCATGGACTAAAAACATCTGGTGTCGGTTTGACAGCCAATCATAAACAATTAGACTTCAGATTCAGCGTCTGCTAAACAAGACTAAAGCCTCGATCATCAGTATAGATGCAGACAGGGACAGCTGTAGTCTTGCATGTGTACAGCAGACACCCACACACTTCTATAGTAGACGTCACAATCAGGGGATTTCATAGTCCAAAAAAAGAAGCGTCCGGTTTTCTCTTAATGAGTCCAAACATACAAAAAAAAACTATTCTGGGCTGCACCTGGATGTCTGGACAGGGGCCTGTGCCAACCTCTGTGGACTTGGACAGGTTACAATGCATTGTACTGTACTTTGTCACAGCAGTGATTTATTCAGCTAAATGCTAATCGCAGCCTGCTAAAATGGTCACAATGACAATGAATTAATTGAAGCGCGTTTAATGTTTACCATGGTAACCATCTTAGTTAAGCATGTAGGCCTTTAGTTTACATAATTACAGGGGTGTCGCAATATACCAGTATTAATTATAACCATGACATTTTAAAAAATGAATTATTAATATTGTGTTTATAGTACACATATGATAAAACTGTGTAAATGATCCAGTGCCTCTTGAATCCATTGCTTTCCTTTCTTGCTCTGTCTTACAAGGTGGTGGTTCCAATTCAGTTTACATTGTATTTATGGCAAATTTCAGGGCTTAAGGCTCTTTGTTTATCAGGTCACCAGGTTGCCTTTTCATTGGTCATTTAGTGTCACGTAAATGTTGTTAATGCTAGCTAGCTAACATTCAGGCAATACAGTACGCTGGGTGCATAATGTAAAACTCTGACATTTTTACGTTTTTTTCCACATACTGGCAACTACCAAGACAGCTGATGATGAAGAAACACAGACACAACGTGATACCAACAGTGTTATAATATTGGCCTACAAACCTTGTTAGAAGGAGGAACCAATTGTCAGAATTTTTATGCAGACATTAACAAAACAATCATTTTTAGACCGGGCAACATTATTAATTAAGAATAACATTCATGTTTTTCAGGAAAGTAAGTACTTTTATTTTGGACCCTTCTACAAACACTGTAAAAAAATTAATAGAAAAAAAGAAAAGAAGATATATGATAAAATAAATGATTGATTGCATTTTTTTTTCAATTATTATTATTGTTCTCTAGATATTGTGATAAAATCGCTATTGTGAATTATTTTGGCCATGTCCGTCCTTGATCGCGGCTCTGGATCACAACATAAATTCACCCTCTGGAGAACATTAAGGCCTGTCATTTTTATGTTAATCCATCCATTTAACACTCGAAACTACAGCTTTAGAACAGTAGAAAAGAGTCAGGATGTCAACTGCAGGATTCATCCTCTCATGACCATGAATGTCAGTACAAATCATTGTTGAGATATTTCAGCCTGGACCAGAGATGTAAGGACAACGCTGTCATCCACAGCGCCATGAGAGTGGTTAAAAAAAAAAAAAAAATAGCTGCTGACAAAATGGTTAATGAGCTAGACTCGACACATTATTGGGTGCATGAATACTGAAATCACTTTGACGTGTTCCGTGGTCTACCTGTTCTTCATCAGGAAAATGCACTTTATTTAATGAAGTGCAGAGTTACAACAGTTTTCAAATGAAAATATTCTGAACAGAAGTGAAGTCAGACTATTTATAATGTGACATATTGAGCCACACGAGTAAAGGAAATACGTTTGAAAACAGGCATCTTAATTAGACCTGACATACATGAAATGTATTTTTCCTCATTAGGTGGAACAGAGTGTTGCATGTAGCACTACATATATATCCTGGACAAATATGTCACATATAATTTGTTGAAATATTAATGCACAGAGAAAAATGCAATTGAGAATAAATGTCTTGTGAACAACTATATAACTCATGCGGACACACAAAGACACAGGAAGCTTTGTGTGATACTCCATTTGTTACTTTAAATTGTAATATTCAGATTTTTGAACGCGATATCTCATCAGACAAAGTAAACAAAGGAAATCCTCTGTGACTTGAAATGTGACGAGTGAATTTGAAAGTTAAATTGGTGAGGTATGACAACAGGTGGAGCTGTGATGTGTGGAGTCTGAGATATATACTGCCGAATGTGACTATATGAATAGCCTATAGTCAGAAGTTAAGTATGTGTTCTCTTATTTCAGCCCCCATTCCACCTTGTCACCACTTTCCCTCATTTCCCCCTCTCTGCCCTTACTGGGTCATCTCCATCTCTCCATCGACTCTCATCTTTCAGCCGAACCATCCCCCACCCCCCACCTCAAAAAAAAAAAAAGATTCAACTCGAAATAACGCTTCACCTCCAAATTCCTTCCAGAGACATCCGTTACCTCTCCGCGCCCTTCAGAGAGAAAAGCCATTCATATTTGATTCGCGTCTGAGCAGAAATGGCAGTAATGTCTCCCATAATCATGACAAGTGTAATCAGGCGGGCTTTTGATGGGCTAACGGTTGGACGCGCGCTGCACTACTGTGTCAAGAGTAAAATTATATTTGGCAGCTGTGTCACATTTTTTTCTAAAAAGCTTTTTCTTTGATTTCCAGACAAAAAAGCTCTTGAGAATCCGCTGACATTTAGATAAATCTTCCTTTGTTTCCATACTTTTCTCTCAGAGAAGAGAGAAGGGTTCGGTCTCGTTTGAAGAGGGTTTTAATATATATTCTTCATATTTATTTATGAATTTCATGAATCAAGACTTTGGAAATACGTTATGAAGCTGGATGACAATTTACATGTTCATGTGTATGTGTACAGTTAAACTTACAGACCTATTGTCCCAAACTGTTTATTCATTCTCATTTTCCCAATGTTGGTTCTCTTCTAAGTCTGTTTTTTCAGATTCAAGCCATTAATGTGAAAACCACTGCACCCAGGTGCCTCTTAACCCCCCATAAAAAAAATAATACAAAGGAAATGTTTCTTTTATATGAAAGTTTTAAGGTTTTTTTTTATTTATTCCTTTTTAAGAGAAACTTTTAATGTTTTCTTGGCCAGGACTCCCTTGTAAAACGGATTCTGAATCTCAATGGTAAAATTAAGGTCAAACAAAATAAAGAAAAGTAATAATAATAAAATCATTGAATAGAATCAATAAAAACAGTATTAGTGGTTGTCATATATGAGGTTGTGAGGTAGCATAAAAACAACCAAAACGCCTCAAGCAGCATCTTCACACCTCATGCTGCATTTACTTCCTGTTTTTTAAGTTTTCCAACCATTTATATTCTCTAACATCTCGAACTTATCCTCTTTAACCTGTCCTGTCGTCACCTAGCTGCGCTGGATGGATCCGCTCCTCATTGTGGCCTGAACAAAAACTCAATTGTATATTATTAAAAAGGGACATTCCTACAGGTGAAAAATGTCTGCGATGACTGCGTGAGGGCTAAAAAAAAAAAAAGGGGGGGAGCGGAGATGTCAGCACTGAAATGGCTTTAATGTGTCATGTAATCGCGACAAGTGTGAGATCAGGCGGGCTAGCTGTTGAAGTGCTCTCCACTCACATGTCAGGAGTGATATTACATTTGGCAGCCTTGTCACGTTTTTTCGTAAAAAGCTTTTTTCTCCGGTTTGCTGACAAAAAGGTGCTCTTTAGATTCTGACCGCGTCAATGACTCCCACGTTACCCTTCTCCCAGCTCTGCGAGAGGTGGTGGTGGTGGTGGTGGGGGGGGGTAGTGCCTTCGCAGTGTTCAGACACGAGCTGCATTGATCCGGGATGGGGATCGATGGTAAATCAATGAGAATTTTCTCCGTTGGCTGCCACTCTTCCTGTGCGGGCATCATCTTCCTTGATCTCATTTGGCTTTTCCAGGAGTTCTGAGACGGGCGCGCTCTCTACAGATCGAGGCCCTTGTGTACGTGTGTGTGCATTATGACATATGTGTGAGTTTTCTGGTTGCACGCTGTTTTCAGTGCGTCGGGGGCCCGGGATCCTCATAATCAGGCCTGACACCACGCCAGAGGCCCCTCATGCTACCCCTCACTAATTTCAACCTCACCAGCAACCTCTCCGCACTACTGACAGGGGCCAGACTGCTGCTCCAATCAATCCACGCTGATGGCAAATAGCTTCCAGAGCTGTGCCAAGCCTATTATTTCCCACCCAGAACCCCGCACAGGCTCAGGTGAAATTGGCCAAGCTGGAAAAAGAAGGACAGGGGTCATCCTGGGGCTGACACGATTTACAACCACACACTCGAAAACACACCCACGCACGCATACACACACATCAGAGCAATCACCACTGGGATTCTGACAGCGTAAGTGCAGTCATAGCCGCACACATTAATGCTATCATATGTATTTAAATTTACACACCAGGAGGAAGTGAGGGTCCTGGCCTAAACAAACTCAGGATGCCAGGGAGTGTGGGTCTTAAAACACACTTCCACAAGGGATCAGGTGACTTCTGATGAGCGCTAGTTATAGTCTTGGATAACCTCCTCAAGTGCAGCCACATTGCCCGAGTAATCACAGAGGGAATGCGACCCGAACTCTGGGGGAAATATTACGTCAGTTTTCTGTGATTAATTCCGAGTGAAAAAAGTAAACGGACTCAGAAATGCGGTCATTTTTTTCCCCCCCTTGCCAGTGAATGATGAATTCAACATTGCTCGGATGTCATACGAACTGACATAAACTCGTCAATGGACACGTGACCGGCTCTCCTTTGAAACTTTAGCTACTGAACCTCGCAGAGATTCGGAAAAGACCGCAGCCAGCCGCGCTATGATTGACTACGCCAAGTTCGCTTTCCCATCTCTGAAGTGTCGAGCTTCTCCCTTTTTTTTTTTTAGCACTTGCCACAAGCGTGGCGGGGCCCAAATTGACCCGGCTATGTCTTTTTCATCATCTCCAAATCTACTTCCTTGTCAGAGCTGAATGACATGTTTACACAAAGTGGGAATGAGCTTGTTTTTCAGCTTGCATGTGAGCCTCTAAATCATTTCTCCGACTGACACGTAGCTCACAGACCTCCGCTTTCCCCGCTGCCTTGTTCAGCTTGTTGAAGAAGATGCTGATGAAGAATTATGCTTTGTTTGTTTTAGTTTGAGGCGAGAACATATTTCACGGTGTTGTAGGTCATAAGGCAAGTCAAATTCTATGCGGCGCGGGGAGGAAACATGAGCCTTTAAAACTGTTTAAGTGGATCCCTCACTGTCTTGGCCTCGGGACGAGGCTGGGCTTGTTTCAATACACCCAACCAGAACAAGGCCCGGAGCTATCCGTGGACAGGGAAGTGATTTGTTAGGGGTCGTTGGGGCAATATATGATCACAAACTGAATGGAGGGCATGAAATTATCATGTGATCAAACGATAAGACACACTCAAAGGAGTTTTTTGTCAGCACCTTGTTGTTTTTTGTTGTGACAAGCCGTGTTCATAACGTTCAAATTCAAAATCAACATTTGACTGGTGTGAAGTTTTTTTTTTCTTTGTTTTTTTTTTCTTTTAAATTCTAGAGAAAAATAGTTGATAGTTGAGTCACACAGGCAGACTGTCAGTGTCAGTGCCACAAACCCAAGGCGTCGACCTTTAATGAGCTGGATATGACTCAACAATCAAACTATTCTTCTCCAGAATTATTTACCTGAAACGGGGCGTTCCAGCAGCACTCTAAATTACTCAACGTAAAACCACAGTAACAGAAGATTGGTTCCTAATCTGATCTAACTTCCTGATTATCTTCATTATATTTTCTTCTTCCAAGATTATATTTCAAAGTGTATACACCTCATCTATATCCAGACGTTAGCAAGGCAAAACAGCGACATTGGATAGGATGGACCAGTGTGTTAAATACACCTTAAAACATTACAGTTACAGCTGAAATCGACCACAGACATAAACAAGTTTGCTATATTTCATTCATCTCAACAATGCAAGCCCAGATAGGGGTAACTGTTGCCGCCCAGATCTGGCCCACTCCAGACACGTTCACTGGGCCTACATACACCGAGGAAAGATGGGCTGGACTTGATCAGACAGATGTGAGGCACAAGCGGGCCATAGCAAGGCCAGAGGAGCCAAGAAATGAACCACATAAACCAGAACTGGATCCAGCCCATCGCAATGAATCGTAGTGGGGTGCATCTTGGCCGGACTTGGGCCAATTCAGCTTGCTCTTGATGCTGTCTGGGAAGTGACTGTTGTTAGCGTGATGTCAGATTGATGTAGTCTATAGAAGTTTCAAATGTAAAAAACGACATTTGGCTCGTGAATCATCACGTCTATAAAGCTCTCTCTCCCTCTCTCTCTCTGTTTCACTATGTTACCAGCACCCTCACACACCCACAATCAAAGCGCCTACAGGTCACGTCTGCGGATGTCAGTTACCAAGCACAGGATGATCTTAGTCGACCGGAATCCGCTTCTGAATAGCTCTCTTTCTCTTCCTGCTGATACAGGGTTCAAATTAAGGACGTGGCCTCCTGAGTGATAAACCACCACTATCACCATACTAAGAAAAGAAGAAGAAGAAGAGGAAGAAGAAGAAGAGGAGGAAAAAAAATGTCCGGGAAAGCTCTGTTGGGGCTTTCCTGCTGCAGGAGTCAGCCTGAGACAAAAGCTGCTTCTGAGCGGCTGGACTAGTCGAAAAAAACAAAAAAAAAAAACATCCAGGGACATGATAAAGGGCGAATAAATGAGTGTAGTGTGTGTGCGTGCTGAATCCCTTGTGCCCATCTTGGCCACCCTCCAGTTCAACTCAGCTGAGTTCTCGGACAGGGAGCAGATAATTGCTCCAGTGATCTCTTGTATGAGAGAGATTTAGTGTTGCTAAGAACCAACAAATGTCAAAACACCCCTGATCCTTACAACTCGTCAGTTGTTCCTCTTGTGCTCTCAACTGAGAGCCTTGTGGTCAGCTCATTAAGGGACTTAACACATGTGATTATACAGCGCATGTATGAGTGTTTTTGGGGGCCGTGCGGGGGAATCTCCTCTGAGCGTGATTGCAAAGAAGCACAATTACTCCCTCTGTGCTCTCGCTCCCCGGCTCTCTCTCTCTCTCTCTCTCTCACCACCCCTCGTCTCTGCTCTCCGTCTCCCTCACCTCATCACCTCTCAGTGTCTCACCACTGTGAGGGAAGGAAGCCATGAAGAGCATCACAGCCTGATTTGTTTAACGTACCCACTCACTTCTATGAGGTGTGTGTGTGTGTGTGTGTGTGTGTGTGTGTGTGTGTGTGTGTGTGTGTGTGTGTGTGTGTGTGTGTGTGTGTGTGTGTGTGGTGGAGGGGAGCGGCAGGTTTGTGTGCACATGTGGGAGACAATGAATCAATCAGAGACTAGAGGAGAAGAGGGGATGAGAATGGATACCTCAGCCTATTTGACATGAGGTCTGGGTGAAGAGGCGGGAGGGCTGGATGAGGTCCACGGCGGACATATTGCACGCATACACAAACACATATACACACACTTATCCCCGGAGTGTGCCCCTCCTTGTCAGCCAAGTGGTGCTCCGCTTTGATCTTGACACCGTGGGTCAACCCGAGCCCTCATCTCTCTTGTTTTTGTTTTTTTTTTTGCTCTGTCTCTCTCTCACTTTCCCTTCTCTCTCTCTCTCTCTCTCTCTCTCTCTCTCTCTCTGGCTCTCTTTCTCTCTCTCTCTCTCTCTCTCTCTTTCTCTCTCTCTCTCTCTCTGGCTCTCTCTCTCTGGCTCTCTCTCCCTCCCTCCAGCCGTCTGGATGGCTGGCCCGACAGCCTTGGGGTGTTTAGGCTCTGGAGGGATCCCAATTTCCTCTTCTAATCATGACATCATCCTGCCTCAATAGGTTAAAGATGTGGCCAGGATATTCCCTGCTTCCTTGTTCTGCAGCCTCCCATCAAATTACACACATTACATGTTGCCAGCCGCGCCAGCAGAGTCTATTAGACTGGATTTTCTAAAAAACAGCAGGAGCTGCCGCAAATGTGGAAGGAATGCATGCAAGTTTAAAAAATCATGTGTAGCTGGCCTCAGTATGTGGATATGTTTGGGGGTATTTGTGCTTTTTGTTAGCGATGCAGGGATCATAAGCTTCAACCCATATCCAGGTCATGAAGTAATCCAATAGTGCCGTTCATCAGAAGTTTGGAGATTGAGCCCCGGCCCTCGGACATGATTAAAGGCTAAGGCTGATTAGAGGTGAAGAGTAGCCGTGGTCTGCCTGGCCTGTCAATAGCTGTTAACTTCACCTCCACCAGCCCGACTAATCACACCAAGAGTGGCTCATCTGGTCCACTCTCCACTGAACTGTGGGTGTAGCTCTTCTCTTCTCTTCTCTTCTCTTCTCTTCTCTTCTCTTCTCTTCTCTTCTCTTCTCTTCTCTTCTCTTCTCTTCTCTTCTCTTGAAGAACTGGCACAATATTACACTGTGTTGTTACATGCACTGTTGAGGTATGCTCTCTTCAATCCAGCTGTTAATGTCTCATATTTGCCGAAACCCTGTAATCTGCCTTTATTTTCTTATTTTCTCAATTTTCTCAAAAAAGTCTCATTCCCAAGATGTCGGTACTAGACATCCTGGGAATGAGACTCAGCATTCAAATAGCCTCAACAAGATTCTATCTTTAAGTTTAATAGTGTTTGAATTATATTAATATGATGTGAGGTTCAATTATCTGTGCACAGAAAAGACCAGTAAAAATGTTGATCTTTCTTACTTTCTTACTTTTACTTTAGTAAAGCAGTCAAATCAGGAGTGGCTGTACTTCTATTTGAGTGAGGAATGTCTCTTCTCTTCTCTTCTCTTCTCTTCTCTTCTCTTCTCTTCTCTTCTCTTCTCCTCTCCTCTCTTCTCTCACAACACTTACACTGCGTTAAGTGAGCAGTGAGAGAAGCCCAGATTATAATCAAACTTTTCATTTTCTGCCAGGCCGACAGCTGTGCTCAGCCGTCATGCACATAATGAAACAATGTTACAGGAACAATTCAGGCCAATATCAGCATTGCCATCACGAGGGTAGCTCTCGTCATAGCAACTGGACTCAAAACTTTTGGAAACCCTTTTTCATGTGTGTGTTTCTTGTGAGACAGATAGCGCAGAGAAAGCAGTTCAGTAAAAGAAAACAGTAAAGTTTTATAGGAGATTTTACAGTACGGAGAGAATCAGCAGCAACAAAGATCTTAAGTTATAGTACATAAGGATTTCATGAGTTACCCAAAATATTCTTTTTATGCCTTTGGGGCCTTTATACCTGCCTACCAATGAAGAGTCCTGCCAAATACATCTCTTTTATTAGCTCTTATCTGACAAATATATCTGTGCTGAATACGGAGTGACATGCATGTTTGTAACATATTGGAATTTCCATTCTGTATAGCATTCTTGGCACACATACATGCTTTTAAATGCACATATCTGTTTATAACCGGGAGGCCGCAATAGGAAACAGATCCAGACTTCTGACCAGAGGGTCAGTCCAATGAATTATTTTATTATACTCAATAGGAAATGCTGTTGGGGAAAGAGAAGGAACACTATTCCTTATCTAAACAAATCCCAGGGCACTTTAAGGGTAAATCTGAATTATTCTGAGCAAAAAAAAAATGCTGCTGCTCTGTTTTCATTTTCCAACTTACATGCACGAAAACATTGTTTCACATGGCTCGCATTGACTAAATCCAGAAAGGAAAGGCTCTGCAGTGTCTTTGCCAAGACGAAATTAAAGTCCATTACAGCATCTCTACCACCTCCTGCTGTTTGATTATCCGCTCATAGAGATTTAGCTCCCTGCCTCAAGTGTCGCTTCAGGTTCTATGCCCTTGCATCTATGTAAAAACAATGCCACACAGGCACGACCAACTGGAACACACCCACAAAAAACACCCGCAGTGATAACACTGACACAGGCGTGGCCAGATGAGACAGACACAAATGTTTGAAGTCACCAACGCCGGTTTTATTCACACCATGATTTATTGTCGTTTCTTCCTTTCATCTTCCCAATTTGAAATGCCATTGCAGGGCGATGATAACTGCTACATGTGAAATCTACATGTGTTCACGTGTTAAAAGGGACTTGCTGTATTATGTGCTTCTTTCACGATCATTATTTTATTTTGGGTTACTACTAGAATGGGTTTGCATGTTCAGTGCTCAAAAAACACATTCTTCCCATTCTGTCCAGTGCTTCAGCTCTATATTTCCCCTCTATCCGAGACACCCCTTTTTTTTAGCTCCTGTCTCTTTAAGGTCCCTCACTAATAAAATACCTAGTCTGGCCTGATTGGCCAGCTCAGACGTGCCTGATCCAGAATTGATAACAACAAAAGAGCCGCTGTGCAAAATTCATTCTTACGTGCTAATCTACCTGGCATGAATTGTTAATTAATTATAAATTAAGTTGTGACATGGTGACATGGTGTGATGTCACAAAGTTACATAACTGAACGCGGGACTACTGACGAGGCGTTTCTGGAGCAGAGTTTTCTGTGGGAGAGACGAAATGTTGATGTTGTTTGACCTTTTAAACTTTCAAGATCTTGCACATGCACAAGAACATAAAACACTAAACGAGAGAAAGAAAAAACAAAGAGGCACAATAGGTCTCCTTTAAAATCACAATTTCACACTTGAATTGAATATTTTCATACATGATTGGCTATTATTTTACACATTAAATTAGATTTTGACATGTGTAAGAACACTAATGCTACAGGTGAGCTAGATATTTTCCTAAGTGACTTTTTCACATATGAATAGAAATTCGGACACAAGAACTGTACATTGTCACATGGAAATGACATCCATTCATTGATTTTTCTTTTGTTTTTCCCCCATGTGGATAGCTGTGATGTATTCTTTCTGACAGTTCTGGCTCAATGATTTTTCTAAGTAGGAGTAAGAGAGACTTGGTCTCCTAAATCAACACGTATAAAGAAATATCTGCTGACTGAAGCATGATCAGATGCTTTTCACAACTCAAATGTCAACTCTTATTTACTGCATAAATTTACTGCATTTTACTCTTGTGTGTGTGTGTGTTTTTTTCATTATTTCCAAATTGCACATTGACATTATCCTCCTAAAGTGATCACCTAAAGTTTCAATGAAATCTCCACCCAGATTTGAATGAAATGCAGTGGGAGCTCCTGGATCATGCTGACCCAGCAGTCTCCCTCTGCTTACATTTTGGTATGAATCAAACTATTGGTGGGATTACATTTTGGGTCACATTTCAATTCCATATCAAATTAAAGAGGATAAATGTCGGCCACCGCAACCTCGCTGGCTTCCTGCTTCCGCTTGTAACCTGTAACTAACCATCCAGTGGAATGGCTCCATCATTACAGGCAAGTTACATTCCCATCCACCTGTTACTGCATTGGCTAATGACAAGGTCTCATGGGCTCAACTTAGGGAAAGGTTCATTCGGCACCCCTTGCCTAGAAACCCGAGCCCTGGATTTCAAGTCCACAGAGGGAGGCTTTCAACCCAAAGTGGGCCAAAAAGGATCTACAGCTCTTAAACAGATTTCAAGCTCTGTGGAGGCCGCGACATCTTTTGCCTACCCTTTACACTTCCACTTCTGACTGGTTTCTCTTGCTGTTAACATGCTCAGCTGTTCAAATTCTGATTAATTTAAATTGCAACATCCATGCCAATATCCATGCATCCATGCCAAAATAGGAAGAGAATATCACACCTGTGCTTAATTCACCACTCTCAAATTTCATAAAAAGACTTCTTTATCAGTGTGCTTTAAATTAAGATTTAGTTCCTATTATCACTGGTTTTAATTTGATAATTCAATATTTGCACATGGTGTTTTGATTTTCACTTGACATAATTCACTATTTTCAATCGGCTGTGGTGATGCTGACATCAGATTTTCAGCCAAGGTTCTCGAAAAACAAGTTCAGCTGTGACAATGTGACACTCTTTTATTTGTATAGTGGCAATAAAGACTTTACTGCTCTTAATTATGGGCAATTTGCAAACCATCTTGGAATTATTTCCAGACCATTATCCATAATTTAAATCTAATTAGTTTAGCTTCAGTGGTGACCACTGTGTGAGTGCCACACTCGACGTGTGATTTAATTCTTTATCCTTTGATTGTCAATATTGTTTTAGATTAACACCCTTTAGATTTACAACAGGGAATAATCAGTCAGTTAAGAGAGACATACCGGTAGAGGCCTTGCGAATGCATGGAAAGTTAGCACTGTAGCATTAAATGTAGTAGGCCAGCTAGCACACTGCCAGAGTGTGTTTTACATTAGGGAATAAGAGAGTGATACTGTGCTTGAACCTGGCAAGTAGTAACCTTTATGGTGGTACTGAGGCGGCTGAAGTCAAACTCACACAGCCGTTTTTCATTCTTTTAACTTTTTCATCTTTCAGTCAAGCTCACTCTCTGGAGATTCTGCTTATTTTCTCACCACTGCGATGAACTAACACCTCTGGGAATCTAAATTGGAAAAACGCAGCAGTGCTGATAAATAAGGTCACCTGACATTTGTAAAAAAAAAAAAAAAAGACATTATACTGTCAGCTCTCTGAAAGCGTTCCAGTCAAGCAAACAACATACCTCCAGTTTGATGACCGGTTAGCATGTGTACCCACGCACTTACGAGCATATCTCCTCTTTTATTTGCAAAATGAGAAAGGTGGGAGAGGTGGGGAATTGGATTCCTCCGACCCTGCTGTTCCTAGTCAGTGCGGCTGTAGACAGCTGGGCGCCCACTACAGTTAAGATCAGAGGCCTTGATAACCTGGGCCCTGATTTATGGAGAGCAAGCGGCCTCTGCAATCACCTAATGAGGTAGAGAACGCAGAGTGTTTACATGTTTATTAGATAGCCAAAACCAGCTGGGGACACTGTTTTCCTCCACCTCTCTTTCTCCTTCTCTCCATGTCCTTACATTGAAATGTTCTGTCCCAGCTGCATTAATATGCACTCTAAGAGACTATTAAGAAATGAAATCTATCTATCTATCTATCTATCTATCTATCTATCTTTCTATCTATCTATCTATCTATCTATCTATCTATCTACATTACATGCATATAATTGTGCTCCCATGTCAGTTGGTGGATGGGATGGCAGTGGCCTTACAGCTTGGCAAGACAACTACAAAGCCAGTGACCGCTGTTCAAGACTCTGTTTCAACATTAGTAAGTGTGTAACCTCAAGATTGTTTTTTTTTTACAAGACATCATTTTCCATCTTCTCTAACCATAAAAATTGTTTTTTTTTGTTGTTGTTTTTTTTTTTTTGCCCAAACCTAAGAGGTGACAAGGTTGCCAAGCGGGTGACAAGGTTTCAAAATATGTAGTTCGAGTCTGCGTTTTGGTGTGACACCAACGCTGTTTTTAAGGGCGACCAGGGGGAAATTTCCATCCTTGTTTGTGGTGACCAAAACCAGATATTTTTCACAGGAAGTCAGGCCATCTCCAGCCATGTGTGAAGCAACAGCACTGGGTGTTTTTAAGGAGACCTTGCAACATTTCCAACCTTGTTTGTGGCAACCAAGCCACATTGTTCTCCCAAACAAAATCAAGGAACCTAAACAAACGTAAAGCTGCAACAAAAAGAAACATACAATATGATCTAATCTATGGTTTTGCAGAAAGGTACTTAGCTTACAGTCTTCAATAAAATTTAAACAAGTCCTGTAGCCCACGATACAGTACCTAGATTTACCATGATCTGAATGACTGAGAACATTCATCAACATGTACTTAGCTAACATTTATTCTGGCGATTGTGTTGGGTGGTGAGGACTATCAAACCAACTCCAAAACACACTTGAAACCAGAAATGGTGGAGAGTTGACCTTGCAATAAGCAACCACAACCCGTGTAACATAATACATGCTACAGCAACACTGATGAAAACCAAAATATCCATAATCTTTCCAGACCATAAGCATAGTGTTGTCACACAACATAAAACTGAAAATTGAACCTAAAGAAATGTAAAGATTTAGCATACTCATGGTTTGCAGAAGTGTACGACTGGGTTGGAACTCTTCATCGTCAGATCATTGTTGGAGGAACATCTGTGCCCCATTCCTGATTCTCACTCAGATTTTACTATACAGTGCTGATGCACAAAAGGAAAAAGGTCAGCTGAAGCCGCAGTGATCGGAATACAAGCACCCCTTTTTATACTCTTGCCGGTAAATAGTAGCCTGTTAATCGAGATACACCCATGAGCGCGTAACAATGAATATTTGCTTTCTTCCTAATCAGTCTGGCACAGGTATTTTATGATCCCCAGCAGACCCTATTGTCTGCTTCCACAACCCAACTCCATCACATACCTTGCCATTCTCATTACAGGAGGTCATGGAAAGTGTCCTCAGTAGGGGCCCGTCTACCTCAGGGCCTGCTCTCAGCAGGGGTGTACGTGGCGCTGCAGCCTCTTGGCTTTGTACACTGCAATGGCAACATTTAAAAGTTTTATCTGGGCCTATCTTTGTGCTGGTAATTCACTCGGTGTGTTTGTGTATGCATGCACATTTGCGTGCATCCATATATAGACATTTTCAGTAAGCAGCGCTCACTGGAAATTAGATCTTATAATCCCTGCTGCTGGCTGGTCTCTTAAAAACTAAAAGGAGGAACAAGTGGTAGTAAAGGCGGGTACTTGTATTATATGTCTATGCACACACAAATGACCTCTCTTTCAACAGCCCTCCTTAGCTTAAAAGTCGTGGGTCTCAGTGATAAATGATTAAATAACACATGTGTGCCCGCACACAAACACAAGCACAAAATTGCACACTTTCCCCTCAGCATCTCTGGAATCCCTCAGCACCTGGGAAAAACTCTTTGCTGTCCAAAAAAGTTAATGCACAACAGACCGCTTTCTCTCTCTCTCTCACCCTCTCTTTCTCCATTTGGCCTTGTAAAACCTTCGCAAATCAAATCCGCTTTCCATCAGGCTTTTTGTAATTGGTGTTTTTGTTACAAGGAACGGTGGTTCAGAGGCCTTTCGGAGCTTGTCTTTCAACTAGACAGAATCCTTGCTGCTGCTTGGTTCTTGTTATCCGCTGCTGTGTTTTGACGGTGAGTAGACTGTGTCAAGACTCCCTGCTGGATCTAAAGGAGGTTTACAGGTCTCCTGACTGTACTTGAAGAATGGGTGACCTGTGAGATTACAGTGTCAAGTTCCTCTGACAGTTCGAGGCTTACGCTTTTTGTCGTACTGGAACTTGTTGTCGGCTTCCTCTTGTCATTCATCTAGTCGCCTGGATGTTCTGACATTTTCCCAGAAAACTGTGGCGCATAATCAGCAAGTGGCTTGAGAATTAACCGCACTCCTTTACCTAAGGTCATGCAGCCCCCTCGCCATAACATAATGCTAGCAGTTAACGTTTCTGCAGACCACAGATATGTCCAAGGTTGACATTTGTAGCAAATGTGGCATTTCACATGAACATTTTGCTTATCAGCTGACTTTCACATCAGGACATGGAGGGGGACAGCGGTGGCATACTCACAGCCAGCAAAGCTCCGACAGTGGAGAGTCTCCACGCGTGATCATGGCGACTAAAAATAGGTCACTTAGGCAAAACCATTGTGTTTTCTTAACCTTAACCAAGTGTTTTTTGTGCCTAAACCTGACAAGAGGGTATTGGAAAGTCCACCAAAACAACTGTAACTGTTGCATCAAAACACTGGGACAAAGATGCACAAATGTGAAAGGTACTAATGTCACTTGATCACTGGTTTGACTTGTAAACCTTCAACCGACTAAGCAGAATAGCTGAATTCCTTGAGGGATTCATGAGCATGCACGTTAAGCAGCAACAGGTTTGCACACCTACTGGTTTTACACAGCTACAGTAACACGCGATTGATCACACAAGTCTTTCGTTTCAGCTTCCATCTTCCCTCTCCTACCTTGCCCTTAGATGCCGACCGGCCGGCGCTCCTAACCAGGGCCGACCCCAACAAATCACTCATTTTTATACAATTACCTCCCGCTCCCTTCCTGCGCATGGCTGGGTGCAAGTGTCGCCCGTCTGCCTGCCATTGTGTGCTAATTTTAGGCCCATTATTCGCTGTAACAAATGTGCAATGGGCAGAGTCACTTTCACATTAATAGTTTGCACCCAGAGGGGAAGTCTTCCCCCTCATCATGGATCAAAGGTCTCCTCTATTGTATCTAACTTCCTGTTTCCCCTTTTAGCCACTGTGTGTTGTTTTTTCTCACTCTCTCAACCTGGGCCGAACTACACGGGCAGTAGGGGGCTTCAAAATTGGACACTGCTGTGAGTGACAAGCATGAGGAGATGCCCTTTGACCCTCTCGGCGACTGCGGGAGAGCCAGCAGGTGATTTGTGGAGCCGGGAGGAGATGCGTAAAGTGAAAGCTCACGCTCTTGATATCATGTGTCCGAGAGAAATCTGGATTCTATTGTTGTACTGTCAACAGAGGTGTCCAGATTTGATCAAATGCCTCGTCACCTTTCTCCGGTTCAACTCCCACAGATGGTGAATGATAGACGCTCAGCAGCTGAGTTTACTGTGACCTTCCCAAAATAAGTCTTTTCGGAGTAGAAAGGGCATTGGGAAGGTAATGCCGGCCGCACTTAATTTTGCCCTCAGAATGTGAGTTACTGAGTTGCTGCTTCGGATGACCGATGTAACTATGTGTCAAAGGAAGCTGTACAGTGTAGCAGACTGGGAAGTACCTCATGTCTCAAAGCTAAACAAATCTCATCTCGCCATTGTACTGTGAACAACTGACCCAACACATGCCTCCTATGAATCACACGGACGCGTTTGAAGAGAGGATAACAGGCAATAAATAATCTGGCAGGGGAGTCACCATTAGTGCCAGGGTCAGAGAAAGAAAAACACTTAGATGTACAGTAAAGGTTAAAGTCATCTTTGAGTGTATTAATATAGATTTAGTCTAATAATAACAGAACAGGGCGAGAAACAGAAGCAGTCATGAGGTCACACAGGTTTTAGACAGACACAGGGTTCGCCAAACTCATCAAGTTATCAAGCCATGGATCATTTGCTTCACTGTTAAACTATCCTGTTGAAAACATGAACCCTTAATGATGCAAAATTTTACATTTTCCCAAAATCGTATGTATTATGGTTGAAGAGTACCAGGAACAGGCTTGCCTGACCTTTATTTTCACATAGTTAACATTGTGAAACAGCTGCAGTCTGGTTGGGTTTAGGCATCAAAAGTTCTCAACAAGGTGCAGGCGCCAAAACTACTTGGCAAAGGTTTGGGTTAAGTATGCATACTTCAATCATGTTCCGTACTTGACATGACTTAAAGTGAAACTCTCGCCAAAAAGCAACCTAGGCTTTATTTGTGAATGTATATGAGTCTAACCTTCACGTAAAAGCATAATTACGATGAAAGAGGCACTTTTAAGATTGACTGTATTTTTGTTTTTCAGCTCAAACTCACTTTCAATGGGAGTGCATGGGGCAGTTTTACGCTAACATCAAAATCGCTATCTTTAAAACACCAAGAAGGCTCGACACGACATGAAACTTTGCTGGTAGTATCACCAGGGTCTCTACACACAGCTCAACTGAACCACATACACTCTACCCAGACGTGTCGATCCCCGAGTACGTCTGGGCTGCCATGACGACGGCTAGAGGAAGAAGCCACTGCTAATGTGAGTTGTTCAAAAACGTTCTTTTCAGCAAACTCTGTGTACACAAACAATGTTCTCAATGCCTGTGTTCATGTGTAGAGACCCTGGTGATACTACTATGATATTTGATGAGTTGGGAGAGAGAGCATGTTGGTTTAAGCCATCCATCAACCTCACCTCCTCTGTCACTTCCTCACACTCCTCACAATAAATGTAAATGTGGGTTGTATTAAGATGTTTGCATAGACGATGAAAACTGATTTTTTTTTTTTTTTTATGGCGAGGGCAGCCAGGATGAATGAGTGTATATGATTAACGATACAGTAAGCTCTTCCATGGACTTATCATTGCCACTCTATAGCCATTTGTATCATTATAAGTTTGCAGATTCGGTGATAAACAAATATCAGATAAGGACTGAGGAGTAGCTGCTCAGTGAGTAAGCATTTCTCTAAGCCCAGTGATCCTGTAATGAGGGCCACACACAGAAGGTGAAAGGGATTGTTGATTGCTGAGGGGAAGACCTCTTGGGCAATGGGGGATGGAGGGATACAGGAGCTGCAGCGAGTACTGCGGCTATAGGACAGTGTCATCGTTCACCATGTGACGTGTCCATGTTAATGCAGAATGTCCCCTGTGGGATGTCAAAGGGGCCGAGCCCTGCAGACTTACAGAATGAGCGGTTTGCTCATGATACTTGAGGTCAAACATTCCCCTCCGAGCAGTTGAGGCTGCTGATTTCACAGAAACCGTGAAGGGAGCCACAGCTAACTCTTGGCTAGCGGGAATGTGAAGTATATTACAGACGGGACAAAATATTGATTCATATTGTTCGTGTGGCATACCAACAACTCTTAATCAGAATCAGTTTGCATTTCTGTTTTCCTGCCACTGCCACTAGCGCCTTTTTTTTCATCATTTTATTTCCATTTCGTCATCTTTTTTTTTGTTAGCTGCTACTTGCTTTTTCATATGTGCCAGATAGCAGAAAGAGAACTAGAGACAAAAAATCAAAGAATATTTAAATGTGTGCATTGTATTCCTGCAGCAAAATAAGAGAACTATGAAATGGTATCTCAACATAGATTATGCTAAACTTCGCAGCTTGTTTGTTTTTCCATAACTTCGATGCATCTTTGCTGCTCACACTATAATCTACAGAAAGAAAGATTTTGACTAATAATTAGCTTGATTTTTTTTTCTGGGGTGGTAACAGAAACGAGCCCTCTTAGCTTTTTTAGTCCAATAAGTAAATAAACAATTCAGTTAATTGCCACTCTCATATAATTACCAACAAAATAGGTGACACAAATCACCTCGGTCTGAAAAGACTACCCGCCCCAAAAAGTTACTCCTTACTGCTGTGGGGGTGTGCTTTGTGCTAAAGCTACTGAGTTAGCCGCTGAATGAGTGTGTCGCTCCTACAGCGGCTCGTTTATCTTTATCTGCGATTCTTGTGCCACTAGCTCGCTGGTAACTTTAGCAAATTTATCCACCTAGCAATCAAGAGTCCAGTCATTTCCAATGAGTGCATGGGCAGAGTGTGCCAGAAGTCAGGTACAAAGGTAGGCACAAGGAAATGATTTGTAGTGCTTTATACTGGCCTGTAATAGCCTGAGAGACTGATCTTTTTTTTTTTTTTTTTGTCAAAGCATTTGATTTCTTGATTGCTGTCAGAATATGAATACATTTTCTACAAATATGACGACAAATGTGTCTAAAATAAATCAACCAACCCTTGCTTTAAATTAACAATGTGGACTCTACCTGGACCTGAATTTCCTTGACCCATACATATGCTATAGTTGTCTCTGTGCTGGACACTCCCTGCTTCTTCAGTGCCAAAGCCAGCATGTCTTTCTGTGTTAGCTCCCAACCATAAGTCGTTCCTGCCACGCTGGGCTCCGCCTGGAACAAACACAGACAAATTGACTTTATCCTCTTTTGTGAAGTTCAGAGGTCTGACAGACACACAGATGGGGAAGAATATCTCTGAGCATCTGTATGTCACGGAGTCATGAGGCATCTCATGGGGCATGTTTAGAGAGTACAGAGCGGGGTTGAGGGGAGGTGGGGGGGGCAGACTGCGCAGACTGAAGGGGGGCAGGTCATTGTGCCTTCAGGCAGGTGGGGGTGGGCTCAGGAGTTAATTGGTAGTTTGGGGTTTGATGCTGAGCGGTGATGACAAGTCTGTGTGGCCAGACCCAGTGAGCCCCGGCTGCATATTCACTGTGTCGCAGGGCATTGCGGCAACTGTCACAGCTTGCCAAGCCGGAGAGATAGAAAGCACAGAGAGGGGCACCGAGGGGAGGAGAGAGAAAGATATCGGTTTCTTTATTCTCTGCTTACTTTTTTCAGCTAAAAAGATCTACCACAATCTGCCTTTACCAGTATTTCCTTCTTACCGTGGTGTCCAGCGCTGGCATTTGGTTAGTCATGACTGTGGACTGTTCATTTGCCTGGTGAGAAGGGAGAGCTGTGACTTGTTTCAAAGCCAGCTAGTAAGTGGGAGAGGGGGAGCGCTGGGGCCAGCGCAAGGCTCCACGGAAGCATGACGCTAGGGTGACTCAGCGAAGGCCTGGCCCTAATTGTGGCCCAGGGAAACTATTGTAGCCAGGGTGCAGGTCACCCCGGGCCCCAGGAAGGTTACACTGGCCCTCTTAAACCTGTTGTTGCCTGGCGCTCACATAAAAATTACACCTCGTAAATATGTACAGCTAGGGAGTGTGTGAGGCAGGACGGGGTCAGTTACTTTTCTGAACCCTGCCCTTTAAACTCGCAGTCACCTTGTCCCTGCTGCCGACTGCCTGTTAGCTTGTTCCCTCACAGCCCTCGTGGCGGAGATGGAGACAGGCAGCGGTGTGCTTAGCAGCTTGTCATTTCTCTTGTTTTGGCACCTCATGTCGCTCTTTAGTTTAACAGCTTGTGTCTTCAAAAGAAACATATCTGCTTCTTGTTCTCGCTTTGATGTGCACGGCCCAGATACCGTTGCTTTTGTCTGCCTCTAATGTCTGTGAATTTATTCCAGTGGCGATGTTATCCGAGCACAGAGACGCATTTAATCTTTGTGTTGCCAGCGATTATAAACTAATTCAATAATCTCCTTGCAATTCAGTATCTCCAGAGGCAATAAATGTATGTTCTCCAAAGAAAAACAACAGGACAGCATCAGCTGTTTCAGCAAATGCCCCAAAACAACATTTTTGTCCATTACAGAGAGCGGAGTAATCACGGCTCTTATCTTATCCAGTGGGAGCAAAGGAGGACGTTGGGGTGGAGATATTTTGTCACAGAAGACATCATTTTGTTTCCTGTTTCCTGCCAAACAGTTGTGGTTGGTCTCTTGTAACTCATGCAGTAATGTTTTATGATTTCATGAAAGACGGTTTCTTGAGTGGGATTAAATTAATTGAATTAATTCATTCATTAATTTCACAGAAAAAAATATACACAGACCGTTTTCCTCACAAGTGGAACGCACCGATGTAAAATCAAACATGACAAATCACTACATCTTCCTCATATTTTCCTTTCCAGTGTATTAGATATACTGCAGGGTTCATTATAGTCTCATTTGCAGAGCACAGGGCACCTTCACATAAACATTTTCTGGTCTGGTCTGTCGAGGCAGGTCTAGCTAGGCGTCTTACTGTATTGCATGGAGCGTACCACTGTATGTGTACATGTGTAGGACATGACTGTTCTAATAAGGCCTCTTTTGTCATTAAGGTGAGTAATGGGGATACAGGCAATAGAGAGCCCAGGGGAAGGCATCAAAACCTTTGTCAGTCTGACATTGTTTTAGAACGTATTTATTCAGCTTCAGCCTCATTACTCTCTCTCTCTCACTCTCTCTCTCTCTCTCTCTCTCTCTCTCTCTCTCTCTCTCTTTCTCTCCCTCTCCCTCCCTCTCTCTCCTTTCTTTGCCAATTTTCTCCTTCTTTGGTTCCCAGGGACCTATGCGGGAACAATAGATGTACAATTAACGTGGGCCAGGCACAGGAGAGCGAGCGTTTGATGTTCCTGTTGAGTGGCCTCCTTGCTGAGGGTAGGAGAGCGATGTTTGGCCGTGCTCGGGCTTCACTGTGTGTTTTCCTATTAGCCCCTAGATTATTAAAATCCAGGCCATAAATAAGCTGATGGCAGCTGCAATATGCCAGAAATAATGTTTACAAAGCCAAGGCCCTCATTATCTCCCCAAGGCCTAAAGTAGGAAGACAAGGAGTGGGAGAGAAAACAGAGAAATGCTTTTGACCTCCTTTCTGCTCATTTTACTTTTGCTCTTCTTCACTCTCATTTCCTCCGTGTGAAGAGCAAGACGGAGCCTGGTATAGCCATGCTAATGCCCACCTAATGGTAACAGTGACAAAGGAAACTGACTCCAATAGTTCCAGTCCAGAGTGAAAAACATAAAGCTTAAAAGTAAAGGTTCTTTTATGTAATGATGGCTCACGTGGTTCAGTGTCCAATGGCCTGGACAGGTGAACCCTAACAAATTATTTTAATTCACAATGAAAAATTGGTGTTTCCCATCATGCACTGGGACAGGAAAGTAGAGTATACAGGTTGCAAGACTATCGACGTTCACTACACATGGCCACATATGGCCACTAGCCTTAGGAATTACATAGATATTAGATAATTGGAGACTGTATCTTTTCATTTTAACCAACCTGTAACCAACTAATTTCACTAATTCTGAGTATACAGTACATTAACCATATTTTCTTTGCCATATAACCACAATCTTTCCCCAACCTGAAAGATATATTATGTAAGAATTAAGCATTAAAATCCAGTCTAAAAATGACTAGACCTGTGATACATATTTTCTTGAGTTCTCTCAAGGTAACTATGCGTTTCATTTGGGTGCCTGTTCCTGGAAAGAGAAGTCGGCAAACAAGACTAAACTTACATGAATAAAACGTTACAATTAGTCGCCTGTGAAAATGGGTGCGGCACACAACAGGATCATTAACAGGTTTTATCTGCATCACTCCCACTTGTGTTTATTATATAAGGACGGCACTCGCGTACAAGGCTGTGTGTCTGTGTGCTTGAATTCAGGTCAACTCTCATTGAGCTCAGCACTCACCAGAGACTCCAGTTCCCTCTCTTCATTTCCCCCCCTCGTCTCTGTGATGTCTTTTGTGCGGTAAGTATGTTTTCCCTCCTTCGTAAACACACGACAAAGGATGTCGCCTCAGAGGATCGCTGCCGCAGTCAGGTCGATAAACAGGAGTGAAGATAAATCCACTTTTGAATCCCAGAAGTGACAAAGACATCTCTGAGCACTCCCACTCATTGGTAAACGCTTCTGGATCAAAGCAGAGGATGTTTGATCCAGATGTGATTTAGACTGGCAGATCTGGCGTTGCACCGGGCCAAAACTGTCCAGTATTGATAAACATTGTCTAGAGTTTGGATTGAATGTAGAGACTCAGTTTTGTAACAGCTAAACGTCTTTGATAGGATGAAAATATGGGGAGAACGTGCAACCACACAGCGCTGACCACTGAACCATCATGCTTCCATCTACGTGCACTACCCATCCATCCGTTTGGCTGGTACTAACTAGCATACGGCAAGAGGCAGAATCAGGCAATTACATTTTTATAAATCAAATCTGACAAAGTCATGTTTGTGAAACAGTAGCTCTAGAATAGTATAGAAATGAACTCACAAAAGAAGAACATTTCGCATCATTAATTCAGAATTATTAAGAAATGACTCAAAAGTGCATTTTAGCCTGTAGTACAAAACAACCTACCTGCCTGCCAGCTGTCCTCAATTTCCCCTCATTCCATCTTGGACTCAGATGTTTTGAGGTTCTCCAGAGAAATCATCACAAAAGAGCAAAACAGTTGAACAGCAAAATAGCCCTAAAGGAGGACTCCATCCACTGGATTGGTGCAGCCAAATAAAACCCACATACATGAGGAGTTCGACCAATTCTTCTTTAAATGTGGTCACAAAGGGAAAGGACGTTCAATTTTAAGCATGCTTTGTGATTGCCCATTGACCATTCTGGGGAAAATATGGGGTAGCTATGAATTGGTTTAGGTTGGCTGCCCTGGCAACCCGAGGAGTGAGCAGGAGTATTTATTTGGCAAGGGAGGCCGAGTTCACAGGCTCCTGTCATGACAAACACAGGCAAAAACCAGACACTGGTGTCAGCTCTGCCGAATTATTGTCTAATCCACTGCTCTGTTTTACACGCTGTTAAATAAATCCGGCTGAGGAAACACAAAGTCGTATGTAACGTGTCTTTAAACCAGTTGAAATCTTGCAGCTCTTCCTTGATGGCGTGTGCCCCCAGCTTCAGCTGCTGCGACAAGGAGCAGATGCAATTTGTGCTTGTGTGTACTGTGCGTAGTAATAAGCCAAACACACATGCACACAAACTAATAGCGCACACACATACACACACAAGAAACAAACATAATGCATACACTTTGGTCACAGTGGTGGCAGGTGCTCATTCTGAATTTCACCGTAATGTCAATGTCTTTGATCAGTGGGGCCGCTGATGGAGACCGCCGAAGGTCAGAGTGTGTTTTTCATAAGATACGAGGGGAGAAGTCAGACAGCGTTTCACATAAAAGCTGGCTTGCTGCTTTGTTGGGAAAGCAAATAGGACGGAGCGAATGTTGAAGTGTGAAGTAATGAGGAGGCTGTGGGATCTTCTCAGGCAAAACATAAGCAAATGAGAAACCGCACGGACACTCGCACACAATGTCACCTTCTCCATTAGGAGCACCGGCAGGAACCAACAGTGGGAGGATTGAATAGGAAAATGTATTTGATCCACAGAAGGAGCAGCCTTATCTTTATCCGACATGTGTTGAATCAGCTCTAATTTACTTTTCCAAATATGCTTTAGAGGAAACATAATTGTTGCTTTGTGTAAATTTGTTATTTTTTTCCAATCAAGCATGTCAAAAAGTTGTACACCTCTGAGAGGACATCGCAAGAAGGTCAGCGTGGATGTGGTGTCCAAAGCAGAGGACTTTGACACCAGAGAGTGAGGTTTGTATCACATGTATTGTGAAGATTTAAACTAATAAAACAGTTAGAGCAACATTTTTTGGGAAATACACTCAACCAGTTTCTGGTGAGAGTTTTAAGATTGAATCAGCTTTCAAAACTACTTGTAAAATGTATGGCTACAGACTGAAGCTAGTTAGCTTAGTTCGACAAAGGGCTCAGAATCAGCCAGCCCACGTCTCTAACAAAATCCACCTGATCGCACCTCATGTCAAGAATGGTTTGTTTATTCCATGTATAAAATGTGTATAATGTGTTCATTCTCACTATTTAACACATTATACAAATCTCTACATGGATACTTGAGAGGTTAGCTTTTTTCCATCTTAGCTTTTTAAATAGTTTAGCAACCTAGCGTGGGCTCTTGATTTAACATAACACAAGAGTGCTTTCATCTGACTCTTCGCCATAGAGTGAATGAGTGTATTTCAAGAAAAGTTCTAACTGCTCCTTTAAAGGTCTGGGAAAGAATGGGATTTGTACGGTGGCTCTGACAGTCAAAACACAACAATGTTTCAGAAAACAGGTCATTTCAGGAAAAAACAAGAGCATTTCACAAAATCAAACAGCGTTTTATAAAGCACAACAGCATTTACGAAAACACAATAACATAAGAAAACACAAGATTTCATAAACCACTTTGGCATTTTTAATGTAAATGTTGTGTTTTGGCTCATGTAGACACCACAGATTCGCAATACTTTTTTGAGGACATCCACACACCCGATCAGCTTGAACCTTTTTCCAATATTCAACCAATCTTTTCCCAATATTGGCAAAATGCTATGAGTTATCAAAACCTAACAATAAATCATAAATCATGCTTTAGTTTATTGTAGGGGAGAAATACAATATACTGACGTTGACCATTTTGCATTGAACTTTGCAGAGAGGTTTGCGGCTACAAATGGCAGCTTCTTATAAAACAAGAAACACGTGAATGTGAATTATTTGTACACAAATGCAGGTTTTTTCCAGACAGAAATAAACTTTGCAATCCCAACCACTGATGACAAAGAGGAGACGGACTATGAAAGAAATTCTTTTTAAAAAACTCACCAACGCCCACAAAAAGAGGAAGGAGGTTGAAAGAATAACTTTTTTTTTTTCTTTTTTTTACTATTTCAGTGTTTCTCTTTTGTCTTCCTCTGCCGTGGTTTCGGGTCTTTCACTGTGTCTAAGACTTTCCATTTGGCTGTCACTTTAGATCTGCTTCTTATTTTCTAAGAACTCATCTACTCCCTTTGGCAGCTAATGGAAGTGGTGTGGAGGGGTGGCACTAAAGATATATGCAGGGTGGCCATATGGTGTCAGCACGGAAGAATACCTTTTCTGTGATGGCTCTCGGTATCACAGGTAATGGAGGGGTGAGTGCGGTGAATAAAGATTTTTAAAGAATTTTAAAAAAGGATTTGGAAGTGGCGGGTCACTTCTGCCATTCCACTGTGGAGCAAAGTTACTGAAGACTTTGAATACACAAACTATGAGATTTGAGTGCCTAACAACGGCGGGCTACGGGAGGGTGTGACGCATTTATCGCCAGTGTTTTCTCGGCGGGGAAGCATTGGGAAACAAATAAACTCGATAAACATGTTTCTGATACGGAAGAGTGGTGAAATTTATCGGTGGCGCCTAAACAAATTGGCAAGATGGAAAAACTTCAATATACACTGCATAAGGTATAATGAAACGGATACTACTCATGCAATTGCTGCCAGCTGCAGGGCTCCATTTGCAGCTGAGAGGTGGTTGTGTGTGTGTGGGGGGGGGTGGAGAGGATAAATCAGAAGTCAAATGCCAATACGCCATCGGCCAAATCTCTCAACCTGATGAAACACAAGAATAATCAGATTTGGAGACGCTTTTTGGGGAGTGGAAGTTCGAGGGGAGTGGGAGTGTTGGGTGATGATATGAGCAGAATGGACAGAACAAGGAGCGCTTTTTCCTTGACTGACTGACAGTCCCAAACAAGGCGGCTCTCTGGGGGGAATCGGAGGGGGTGTAGGGGGGCACCGAGGAGGAGAAATGTTCTTTGTGGAGGACCGAGGATGCATTGGTTGATTTGTGGGTCAGATAAGGGGAGAGAGAAATGGAGAGGTTGACGGATGAATTAGTCCTGGCAATTTTTTTGTTGTATCGTGTTTTCGCGTGCTTCTGTGTTTGTTTGGTTTTTTTGCTCATGCCGAACATCTTTTATTTATTTGTGTGTGGGTGTATGTGTGTGTGTGTGTGTGTGTGTGCGTGTGCGTGTGCCTGCAACCTCATAGGCCCTAACTGCAGTGGTTGTCTGTGTGCTATGGTGACAAACGTGTATCTTCTACATTCCCTGTCGCAGGTATTTCACCCCCTTGTTCATGGCAGTTATGTCACAGAAAAAAAGAGGAAAAAAAAAACCCCTGAAAACAGAAGCGGCATATTTTCTCCGTCAAACCGAACATGAGACACCTCAGCTGCCGTGACATGTGCACACTCGGCGTCTCGCGCTCTTATCACACACTTGGCATCACTCGGTCAGCTGCACACGTTTTACAATGACATGCATTTATCTGTAAAGACTTAATGAAACGTGAGATTCCTCCCGAAAGGGCGGTGTATAATAGTTTGGGACGTGATTCATCCATCACAGGCGGAGCATGTTTGGACAGGAGGGTTTGTCACAGCAGTCATAATATTCTTTGAATACAATACAGTCAGAATTCTGTGACTGGATCAGAATAAAGCGATGAAATCGTGCAAATTATCATGAGGGAGAAAAAGTAAGCTCGCACACAAACCTTTAAGCTACATGCAGGATTATGTTCATCACATGTATGTCGTACTGCTGGATTCTCACCGGGTGCAAAAGTGTCCATAGGATTGTTCTCTTGTACCGAACACATTAGTATCTGCCGAAATAAGATGGTTTCTGATCTTTGTCCATTTTCAATAGTATACCGACTGACTGTGTTGTGTACAGTGGAAATAAATAGAGCTCCCAGAAAACACTCACATCATTAAAATACATTGACAGAATATGTGATTATTAGTTGTTGATTTTTTTTTTTTTAAATTAAGGATTTCTAAACGTATAAGCTGCATTGAGCAGACTCTGAGTGTCCCTGAGTGAATAGAACAGCTGCCATGTAGGAGTTTTTGATAAACTGCCAAAATAGTTTTTTTTTTTCTTCCACTTTTCATTAGAATAATCATGTAACCTCACCTAATCTGGACAATTCTACTTTTTTTCCACACTGTGAATTTTACATGTTGAGCTTAATGTAAAAAAAAAGTCAAGAAATCAATTACCTCCGAATTACTAAGTAAAGCAGAAAATTGCTAAAAGCTAAAAAAGGTTGAACTACTTTAAAATGATTAGTCTGATTCACTTGTTAATTCTGAGGTTAATCAGTTTCCTCAATTGTCTTAAGCAAAGGTGTTCCTTCAGGTTTTACAGTGTATTTGTGTTTTAAAGGCCATTTTTGACAAGTTTCACATCTGAACAGCGAACGTCACATCATGTAAATAATAAATAAATCTTCAAATCTTCAAATAATCCTTCCCATACAAAAAGCACAGCAATAATCACTCGCCTCCCATATATTTTTCTCCTGCGTTTCCTTAATTTAATTTGCTTGCTGAAGTTAAATGAAAGCTGCTGTACCTCATGTTATCTCCTGACAGCTCTGTAAGGACAGCACTCTTGTTATTCTGTGATTTTGTGATTTGGCCCTCTGTTATTTCCAGCGTGGTGAGGCCAGGAAAAAAAAAAAAAAAAAAAATCTGTGATAATGCAAACACACTGTCCACACAGTGCCAGTGTCAATTCGAGGTGAGGCTTCCAGTCAGCTGTGTGTGTGAGACTGTTGTTGATCCATACTGTTCAGCTCTGTGACAGAGAGAGCAGCACCAACAGCAGGGAGGGAGAGAGAGACCGAGGGGGAGAAAGAGAGAGAGGGAGGGAGAGAGAGAGAGAGAGAGAGAGAGAGAGAGAGAGCGAGGGCGGGGGACAGCAGGCTACTGTAACGTGGAAAACACCGGTGTGTTTGCAATAAGGGAGCTCAATTTGCAGGGATGATTTTCTGTGATGTAGTTGAATATTCTCTGCAACGTGTAGCGTGACCGTGCGTGTGTGTGTGTGTGTGTGTGTGTGTGTGTGTGTGTGTGTGTGTGAGTACGCCAGCCATACAGTATATACAGTATCATGCAGCAGCAACGGCAGGTAGGCAGCACACACACACACACAAACACGCACGCACTCACGCACGCCAACACGTGGAGCAGTGACCGCAGGCCTGAATCCGATAGAGTAAGATCATTTTCAACTAACTCTTCACCGGCTAAAGTTTAACGCAGGGTATTTAATGTGTTTGGTTTTCAGGCTTTTAAAGAGTTAAAAATGAAAGAAAAAAAAAAAGAAAGAAAAAATAAAGATATTTTCTGCATGCATGCGTCTGCAAACAGGGCCCCCCTTTTCGCATCGTCATTCCATAATTCTTCAACTTTAAACGCATCCTTAATTGCACTAAATGTATCTGTTATATTTAGCTCGATTTTGGAAAAACACGTGTTGGGAAACAAACATGTTTTTATGCTGATTTAAATTAATTTAAGGAGTTGGAAAAAAACAACATAATTTAATATAAAGAGTCTTTCCGACGCTTTTCTAGTTATTTTATTTTGGCAGGGCAGAAATGTTGCACTTCACAAAGAAAATCAGCATCCTTTCAAATTAAGACGAGCAAAATGTGTTTTTTCTTAATTATGCACAAATGTCGAAATTCATATTTTTGAAAACGAAACGGTTATTATTAGTAGCATTAGTATTAGTGTTATCACTATTTACAGTATCCTGTCCAAATCTGGCTGAGGTGCCGTCCATCCTGCAGGTCCCTAGCGCCATACAGTGGCGGGAAGACACGTTCAATGCGGTTTCTCTCGGCTGAGTGATTTATTCTCCCTGTGTGTGTCACTTTGTGGCGTCCTTCTTTTGCCAGCCGAGGTTTTACTCTTCACTTCCTCCACTTAAAGCCCACTGATCATTTTAAGTTAAAAAAATAAAAAAAAAAAAAATGAATCCATCTAATTCTATGTCATTCATACATACATCTTCCATTTTATTATTATTATTATTTTTAATAATTTCCTTACTGTTTGGACGATTATAAAAATATTGCCTGCGCAAATGTGAGCTATTATCGGTCTATAAAGGAAGAATATCTTGTCACAGTCAAAATAAACTTTCCTCTAAATCAACTTTGATGTCGACAATCAAAAGCGTTTGAGCTCAAAATCCGTTCTGAGAAAGGGAAAAGCCCTAATAGCCTAATTGGGTCTATCAAGTAAAATTGATACAATAACATCCCCTCGCCCGGTTCAAAGAATGCCTAAAAAAAAAAAAAAAAAAAAAAAGGAAAACTGTGACACTTTTCTTTTCTCTAATGACCCCTGCAATTTCCCCTCCACCCGGACCGGCTGAGGGGAGGAAATATTACATGGGTCCATTTGAGGATTGTTTGAAACGGTGTGCGCAGGTCGCTCCTGAGGGGAGTTTGAAAACATGTCGGCCCTAATTAGCGCCTCAGACATCACGCGCGAGCCCAGGAGTCTGTCACTGCTCGAGACTCTGACAACAGAAACACAGATATCTGATTTAACACAAAACAAAGCCGACGAGAGGGAATATTATCCGTTCACGATTATAACGTCTACGTGTTTTGTTTGTCGAATAAATACATGTTTTTTTTTCTAGTGTATTAAAATGCCAAAATATCCCACCTAAAGTTCTGCTGCTAAACATTATTTGATTTTTTTATTATTTTTTTTTTAAATCTTCTGAAAACATTTTCGGCTATTTGACGCAGTGACCGTGAACGCAACACTGTCCCCCCAAAATGAAAGCATGTATGTTGCGACAGAAAGGCAAAAATGACAACGAGTTAATAATCTGACAGAGGAGAATCTTTGCTCTTTGTCTTTGCCTTCTTTGAAGATATTTTTCCACTCTTTCTTTCCTTTTCTTTCTTTCCTTTTCTTCCTTTCTTTGAAAAAAGAAATCTAACTCTTTCTAAATATTCATATTAATAAAAGTTATTTTTAGTCAAAGATCATTTTAAAGGGCGGTCGATAACAGCAAACCTTTCTAACAGTTTTCTGATTAATATGGAGGTAAATTCATCCTCCAGAGAAATAAAAAGTACACCAATAAAATATTTTAAATGCTAAATAATAATAAATAAGACAATCATTTTGTCTCTGTTTTGCACCTCTCACTCACCCTCGCACTAACCGATATAAATAGACGGAACAGGATTATGCGTCATGGCCATTTCAATCATATTACACCAGTGATGATACCAGTATCATTGCAATCATTTACCCCAGTTGCCTATTAATCACTTTCCATTAGTGTCTTTTACCGGCCTTTCAGGGGGGGTTCCAGGATCCCAGTCCATGAGGATAAATGAGTCATCAAGCCAACCGCAGTTAAAAAAAAAAAAAAAGACAAAAAAAATACAATAACTTACTGCCCTTTGTTCCTGTGTGTCACTCCATGCAGCCTTACTTTCTCATTTGGGTTTCACAACATGGACATCGATTAAAATGTGATTTTTTTTTTTTTTTCCCATCATCGGGACGGGACGCGGGGACGGCGTCCCATGGGGGGATCCTGACGGTTGGTGTGGCCAGAGGGGAAGGAAAGGAGAGACTCATGTGCAACACTTTTGAAAGAGGAGGGCTCTCCATCTTGCTTTGTCAGGGGGCCTTGCTGACATGGGGAAACATCTGCTGCATAGAAATAGAGACTGATGACTCAAATTATGTGCCGTCAGAGGGTCTGCCAGTTTGGATGTGATGGCAGAGAATATGGATGGACGGCTTAAGAAAAAAAGGTATGAGCTCAGGAACGCGCCAAATGTTACCTTCCCCTCGGTCGTACGTTCGGTGAAAATGTGGCACATCGGGGGGAAGATAAGCGGCTGTGTGTTCACCCCGACTTAATGTGCGCGCCTACCTCACCTTGCGTGCTCGCTGGGTCGACCACAACAGAACACATATCAGCAGGGTTTGTTTGTTGTCTGTCTCTAATAATCAGCCTGTGTGCCATTTGATCTGGCAGCTGAGAAGTCTGTCTGTGTCTGCTGCATGTTCCTTGTTGTGTTGGTCCACTTGAGTGAAAATGGAATTTTTAGGGGCACGTTTCACCTCCTGGTTTACTCTGCAACAGCAGCCCGCTGATGCTTTTATGATTAGGTCGACTAAATTAGAACCAGAGAGAGCGAAGCGGTAGAAAAAGACGAACAGAGAGGAAGAGGGAGCAGCCAAGCGATGATCACTCCTGCCTGCTACCTTTTTCTACTATTGATACACAGAGCCAATAAAGCCTTGTTTCAAAAAGATGAATGTTGTCATTGTTATTGTAATGAAAATCCCTGTGTACAGGGCTCATGGCACGAGCGAGCGCACTGTTCCTTGATAGCACGTCAGTTGTTGTGAGCATCAAGGCGGACAGGCACAACATCAGCTCTGAGAGCGTTTCATCAAATTTCTCCACCATAATAGTGTTGATTTACATGCAATTGTGACTCCTCCATGTGAGCAACAATAGAGAGCCGGGGAGCGGGTAAAGGGCGGACGTGCGCCTCATGTTCTCGGTTTCAGTCATGATAGTAAGCTGATTTATCTTTGCGTGAGGGGCAAATCTTGAAAATATGCAAAGAGAGGAAGCTAATGGATCATTATTATGTGTTCCTCACTCCACTATCTTTTCTAATGACCGCAGGGTGCTTCGCCATTCCGGCTTTGATTTGGAGCCCATTCTCCAATGTGACTTGAGTGGACTAGCCGAGCTAAGACACAATTTTCAGGAGATTGCGGAGTAAGTGCCTCTGGCAAGACCTTTTTATTTATATGGCACTTGACTTTCTCTATCTCTCTCTCTCTTTCCTGTCCGGGAGACAGAGAGTAAGAAGGGAAGAGAAAAAGAGAGAGATTTTCAAGCTGTTATTGATTTGTTTTTCTAAAGGATGAATATCTCCAGGAGAAGCAGGCCAAAGCAAATATTGATAGTAAAGGCAGTTTGCAATCATTTCTTTACGAAACCTCAAAAAGGAGAACATTTAGATTCAATGCGGGGACTTCTGAATATGTTTCTTTACCCTAAATGCTCTCACAAAGACATAATGGCCCACCGCTGTTTTTAATGACACTCACTTGGTTGAAGTATGGTTTTATCCATAACAGAAGGACAATGCTTACAGCACATGGAGATTTATATTTATTCCAGTTTTTCCAAGAAATCATTCATGCAAATGAAATGAAAAAGAAAAAAAAAAATTTCAAGGGGAAAAAACATGTCTGGAGCAACCTTCTCTCTGAATCGCTCAGAGATATTTGAGGGGAATTTGTTTTAACTGTCACTTCACGAGGACACTGGCCTGCCTTAAATGGCACCGCTAATTTGTTTGTGTGTGTTTGTCCAAAATAGGCCGAGGACATTTCCAACAAACATTTCAGTTTTAATCACGTTGTATTGTCTCCTTTCTAATTTCTTATAAATATTGCTCGCATAAACCCCTTCAGCTTTTTATTTACCGATCCACATGTGCCTGCGTGCTCTGTTGCTTATGTATGACAGAGTGCATTCAGAGCCTGTCCATCGTTTGAGTGTTCAAAAATAGTGAAAGGGGAAAGCTGTGAGACGACTGTTTTTATTGGACGTACGGTCATAGTGTAGCATATGTTTAAAACTATTTTAAAATGCAGATGCTTATTCATCTGTTGACTAACAACTCTCCCTTGTGGGCATGGAGGACATTGCACAAGTGAGGAGAGGGAGTGAAAAATCACCTTCACCTTTTGTCGCCGCCTCAAAGAATGCCGGGTCTCTTTTCTGCAGAAGTTCCATCACAGCTTTTTCTCTTTTTTTTTTTTTTTTGTGTCGCAGTTTTTCATATTTTTCACTTTTTTCACTTTTCGTTGCCACGTCACAAAAATGTTGTCTCAATTTCTGATTACTCCTGCGTCTTCCAAAGCGAGTCCCACAGTGCATCAGAAGTATCCTGTCACAAAGAAATATAAACTGGATCAAAACATTTCATTTGAATAGGTTGTTTCAAATCAAATTTAAAAAACAAACAAAAAAACCCCCAGCTTTCCTTATTTTTGAATGTATATTTAGGACAAAGTTCAAAATTAGTGTGAAGATCTGTGAAACATTCGCAGCTGTACACTTTTGTGTTTTTTTTATCAGTTGAAGATTGAAAAAAGCTACGACTACAAGATGAACATCAGGCTGTTGCTTAACCAAACACCACAGTCTCCAGGCGACATGCACATGAGTGTGTAATTACCAGTGTAAGAGGCATTTTTCCATCAGCATGAGCAACATTGATATTCACTGGGATTCAGTCGCAGGTGTGCCGTTGTTGGGTGTTTCACAGCGTGCTCCAAACATGTCCCAGCCAATCATGCCCACAGCCCGGAACCTCCTCTTACTAATAATCAGGTCAAATAATTAATGAAATAATGAAACAATGAGCCTCGAGAGGCCGTGTTTTACATCTCAGAGGCGTTGATAGGCCTCATCGTGATGCCAAGCGGGGGCTCAAGTGTTCGATGGCTTATTGGTTTTAAGAATCAGCCAAAAACACTCTTTGTGCTTTAGTTTTGAAAAATGCTTTTATTCCCAAAACAACAAAAAAGCATTTTCATATCAATATGCCATATTTCTTGAATAGTGAGCCTGTATGTGGTGATTCTGTTTGAGCACATCAATATGCATGTCTTATCAGTAACAGCAGTGCTTTGGTAAGTCAGTGATGGTGACTGAATAACATCTGTTACAAGCTCCCATGAAGCGTCGACGACTGACACTGTTCAAACAGACTTATGTGGAAAAGCCACGCCCACACGTGTTTGGTAATTCCCATCCTGTCAACTAAAAAACAGCCTACTGCTCAATCAGTTTCTATGTAATTATCAACATACAAGAGAAACTCTTGCATCATTTTCCCCCAAAAGAGTGACGTTACAGTGCAGATCTGTGACGTTTCTGTGCCCTATAAACACCGGGGTAGATTTCATGGAAGATGCATGGGACACACCCCTCAGTGTTTAGAACACATGATGAATTTGTTCCCTCCAGAAAATGACATGATTTTGCTTCAGGCACCATACAACATGTGACAGCATACCGTATGTAACCTTTAAAATGAATGGTTGCGGTCTGCAATAAAAGGGAACAAAAAAGAAGCAACGACATGCAGATAAGGAACCAGGAGATGTATGGACATTTGAAGTCAAAAATTACTTTTCTATTTATACAAATCCATATTTGATTTTGTATGTATTGCACCTCTATTTACCCCTTTAGATGAAGATCTCTCTCACAAGAGAGACCTGGCCAGTGTTGCAACTTTACAAAATCAAATCTGTGTAAAACACATACACAACATATAAAGCATGACACACAAACCCCCCCCCCCCACACACACACACACAATGTTGAAATGAACACCCTAGAATTAGAGGACTTCGTAATCATCACAACATCTTTAAATTCTGACTATAAGCCTCCTCAGTTGACAGAAGTACAAAACAAATCCTCTTCTATATGCTGTGGAAAGTGTAACGTTCATGGTTCCTGCATTATTGAGTTTTATGTAATGATGTAAATTCTTTCTTTTCTTTTTTTGTTGTTGATTTTAATTACTCACAATAACTTCAAGCAATATATAATGTCTTGGTAGCAGCCGTTTCTATAACCAGGATTCACTTTAAGTCCCATTTGATCTTTCAACTTAACTAATTAAAGATCTCATTACAGCTGTAATTACTGGAGGTAGCAGATGAAAGGAAACATGCAGCAAAAGCAAATTAAACAAAACAAATTAAATTAATTAAACATTCCGATTTGTCCCAGTGATACGTGACAGGAATAGCTTTGTACACTGAATCCGGCGAGGTGGGCTCCCTAATGCATGTCTGTGTCACTGATGATAATTCCATGACTCCAGCTGATACACAACAAAGCGCACCGAGGAACGTCATTCAGGAAATGAATGCGAAATTCCAGTCCTCGTCCTCGCTTTTCTTCGAGGATCTATGAGGTCACTTCACGGATTGCTTGTGGCAAACAGTCATCAGGAGGATTAATCTCCTTCAAACTTTAATATCCGACATGAACGACAGATTGTTTTCCCTCTCGCGTTTTGATCTAACGCGAGAGAGGGGCACACGGGGACCGCTTTGAAGTCGGCCGAGCTTTTATCTTCCTCTATTTACGTTGGTTAAAGTGTTAAGTGGACTTCTCGTTTGGCTTGAAGGATGTAATACCCTGCAATGAGAGATTTACAGGAAGGGGGGATTGCAAAAACTCTGTGTGCTCCTTTCGGGGGGCCCCTTCTAACAAAAACTATTTATGCAAATGCAGAGGCTGTGGATGGAAAGCACTTCCAGACAAAATCAGATGTTTTCAAACGGGGCTGCCGTGCTGAGTTGGCAGATGTTCTGTCGCTTCAGCAGGGACCCTTTAAACAAAAGCTGCTGATGGCTCTCTGCGCCAAGAGCTGCATTTCCTTGGAGCCATCTGGAAGATGGCAAAAGATTTGCTTGGCTGGAGCTGGCCAGGAGCGCTGGGACATTGAGGGCACTAATTGAAACAAATGCTAATGGCCTAATAATAGCAACTCACCTCCTCTATTGACGTGAGGGGAAGAAATGTTGATGTTTGCACATTTCCTCTTATTATTAAAATGTAGACAGATATTGGCACTGTTCGACCACTTATAAGATGAGGAGATTACTAAGTTTATGAAGGGCTAGATCATCTAATTATTGCATTACACACAGTCACTGGGAGATTTACTCAGAAAGAACCAATGTGTTGTGGTTTAAAAATGAGAACTCTGAAATCCTCAATAAGTAAAATAATAAAGTATCGCATTTTGTAGATCCACACATGTAAGTGGGGAAATGTTTTTGGAAAACTGAAATGAGATACAGACTGGGATGGAAGTGAGTCATCATAAAATATGTTAATTATAATTTTAATATTGCCAGATTGAGCAATCAAATGTGTGACTCACCTCTGAAGTCAGTTTCCTTATTGTTCTCAGTGTCAAACCTCACCTGAAAGTGTTTATCTGTCAGTCTGCCCCAGTGACCCATTTATCATGCCACACCTGGTGGCAAAACCTTTTGCAAACAAGTTATGAAAGATGTTGCATCAAATTAACTTTATAATATGGGACAATTCTTCTTTTAAACGTACAAAAAAAAACCCTACCAGAACTTTGCCATATATTTGGTTAAGATGTGTACTTACATGAACCCCTAATGTTTCCTACAATGTCAAAACCAAGAGAAAACCACAAGTTTACTCAAAGCAATGGTGCATGTCATAAGGTCACCCAGCACTAATAGCACTAATTCAGTGAAGGAGACGAAAGTTCATGTGAATTGAACCTAAAACTACCTTGTTTCTGAACATTTGTGCTTGGAACATGTAATCAGCAATGGAGGTTGTTGATGTTATACAGCAAACAGCTGCGTGTGTGTGTGTTACTCCCGCCCAAATTACTTGACTGTACATCAGGAGTAAACTAGCAAGCAATGGCACACGCTGAGTGTGAAGATGATCTCTAAAGGCCCCTGTAGCACCTTATTGTGAAGTTAAGAGGGTCCTCTTCACAGAAAGTTAAATAAGTAATCTCTGGGCTCTCCTCCTATCAGTAAATGGCTCTGGATTACCGATGAGACTCTGCAGCTATGGCAGCTGTGCGCACCACTCCAGATGGCCCTCCCCACACAACACTGTAAACATCTTTTATTTTCTTTCGATAGAGAGACCCCTTGTGGTAGATACTCTGTGTTCTACGCAGTAGCTATCAATGCTCCAACCACCCAAACTCATGGCTCTCACATTGGCTGGCGATGACCCTGACCCGTACCACCCGCAACGCTCACATAACCCTGAACCCTTGCTGACCTGGCTGGCATATCAGGGGTCAGACAGACATAGGACCTACCACGCTGTCCACACGCCCCTCACATGACCACTCGCTAGAGGCTGACATGACAGACAACAGACAGACAGCGAGGTTTCCAAAGAGTGTGTGTGTGCTTTGCGTCTGCCTCTCTCTTTAAAGTTCAGAAAAATCAGCAGTGTTAGCACCATCTACAAAGCAGTGTGAAGCTACAGCCCCCAGCTGCCTCCACTTCAGAGGCAGAGGGCATGTCAAAACAGCACATGGCTCTGCCCTGCCACAGTCACGTCTGTGAGTGGAGCACTCTCACAGGTCATCTAGAGTGACAGAATGGCTGCGGCCCTGATCCTTCAAACACCTCTGCTCGGTTGAGGCGGCTTTCTGTATCCCAGGAGACAGGATGGTCAATTCTGTGAGGATCTGCATTCACAGTAATGTTCAAATTACACCAAAGATGTATTCAACTGTGTTTTGGAACATGACAGCTGAAGTATACTGTAATGATGAGACATTTTAGTGAACGTTGAAGTGTTCCTCTTGTCAAATAATCTAGCAGTGTTTCCATGTAGTGACTGTTGTTATACATTAATCTGTTACATCTACTGTTACAGAAGATTATAAACTTGAAGGGTCCTATTTGTAAGAAAAGTGTATTTTTTAATCTTGTCAAATACTCAAATACTTGGATGGTGTCCGACCCGACCTACAATCCCAAGGCGTCAGTAATTGACAAGTTGGGAGTGAGAATGGGAAATTAACTTTTCTTACAAAAAATACTTTTAATGGTGCAATATCTAAGATTTATACTTGAAATTAATAAAAATGTCCAATGGTATTTGAATAACACTTGTGATGTTTTGATGCCTTTGCACTGAAGTTAGCTAGCTAACCAGTTATCGTCGGCCAGTCCTGGTCCAAAGCCCCTCAGCTTGCAGTGTAAACAGCAGCACTTCCCTGATTCTTCGGACTCCCAGTCCAAAACCAGTATTTGCATGGCAAACTGAGCTAAAAAGCTAAGTGACAGCAGTTAGCAGTTACTTTAGTGATATACTTATAGAATACCTTAAATGTATTGCCCTAGAGGGGCAATTGTTCCTGCAGCCTTATCATAGAACACACACAGGCTTAAGCACGCAAACAAAGGTACATAAAACATGTAGTACTGAGTATTATATTATAGTATTATATCTACTGTTGTGATATACTATAACTTTATTTCCGTAAATGAATGCTGCTGGCATCATGTTTAAAATATAAATATAACAAAATGCAATATAAATACATTTCCATGTCAATATTCAGTTAAAGGATGGCATCTTCAATAAAAAGGCAGATTTTTAGTGTCAAGTGGACCTTTTCTCTCTCATAAGAAGGCTTTTATGAACAACCTTGCCATCGCATGTGCTGCACTGTCGGCAGAAAAGCGACATAAGATGTCATTGACTTCTAATTGTGTTTCCGCTAATGCTATGTCAAGCCAGGGCCTGGCCTTCTTTGTCCAGTCTGTAGGCCATTTGGCTGCAGCAACGCACTTGGAAAGCAAGATAACAGGTGAATGGCCATGGTCTAATAGGCCATCTGTGGAAAACATATTGCAGTCAATTAAGAGTCCACTCCCTCCAGTTGTGACGGCCATTAGACAACCCCACCACGACAAGTGACTCTTCAGTGGCTTTTACTCTTCAGCTACTCGCTCCTTTTCATTCATCATGTCCTCGAGCTGCCCAGTCCCTCAAAGACTGACTTTGTGCCTAGTTTCGTTGTCCACTCAGCTTTTCTAGGTTTCTATTAAAATGCAGTTTTCCACTCAAGGATTTTATGTGACCCTGATGGTCAAAAAGAACCTCATTCACTACCTCCTTTTTCTCCCTTGTCCTCAAATATTCTCTCCCTACTACATCACACAAAAGCAGCAAAGCTCTTATCTCCCTTCAAGAGGGCAACAACCTTTAGAATCATTACATACACATAATGAGCTAACTTAAAAGTCCATAACATATTTTTGACAAATGCATTTACAATTTTCCATATCTAGTCCTTCAGTGACATAAACACACACACACACACACACACACACACACACACACACACACACACACACACAAACAAACCTACATTGCCAACAGTGGACTCTCGCTCCACAGCAACCAAGTGTGGACTTCTCTTTCTAGTCGTTTTGACTGAAGAAAAATTGAACCATTTAATTTTAAAGTCTTTTTCCATAATATTAATGCAATGCAATTTGTACTTTTTAAACAAATTGCCAAGAGAGGCTTTCTTGAGTGATTTCTACCTATCAAAGAAGGGACTTGCATAGACTGCATCTTTCACCTAATAAGAGTTTATTTACTGCCACACACACACACACACACACATACACACACGTTTGTGCAGCTACCTTTCTTAGGATTTTATCCTCCACTTCATAATTTATCCCAAACTAACCCAGGACCTCAGAAATCATGTTTTGCCTTATTACAACCGGTCTTTGGTCCCTATGAAGACTATCAGTGCTGACATGGTCATGGTTATGCCAGAAATGGTCCCCAATATGTAACAAAAACGTGTACACACACTACTGCCCCTCATTTTGGATTAATATCATTATTATGCAACAGCTGAGACAGAAAGCACACTAGCGTTTACAAAACATCAGACATGCCCCTGTGTCCTGGAGCGTTCACCAGCCCTCACTGTTGGTGTTGATTGGCACTTGACTGATGTGGCACTCCTTGTTTGGTGTTAGTGCAGTTTCCTTACCCAGTTCATGTTTTTGTGTCTGTTTACAAAGGTAAGTGCAGGGGAAGCACTTGTCTCATGTGATAAAAGTTTATTTACTTTGTGCCTTTTTGCCTCTCTAAGAGAATTTAATCAGCTCTTACTGTATGTTTGCATGAGTGAGCAGAACAGAGGTTATAAAACTAGACTGTCTTGTTGAACAGGAAGGACGACAGCTGGGTGATAGTCACTCGACAGTATCATTCATTATTTTCATTCACTTCAATGAACTCATCAGTAAATATTGCTCCTCTTCAAAGGTCAGGATATCGTCTCATCTCCACATGCAGTCATGTTCACAATGACAGAAATAATGCTTATTGTTGATGTAATCTGTTTTTAATGCTGTAATGTGGAGGGCAGATGTTGGAAAACAATTATTCACACCTCTCGACAGCTTACCGTCATATAGTCCTCCTCCTCACACACCTTGTTATTTGGTATTGTTCCAATTATGAGGGCTCCTACTGCATGCTGCATTCACACCCTTTGATGTTTGAACTGTCGTACTCCAGCATTTACTGTTACTACAAATATACAAATACATGACTGTATATCCAATTACTAAAAAATAGGAAGTAGTGGCTCAAAACTCACATGACACAATAGATATTGTCTGTCATCCGCTTTTACATGCGTTTTAAACATTTGAACAGAAGCATATCTCGGTCTGATCTTGATCCTTAGCATTACAACTTTTTAGCTCAATGTACTGTGGAAGTGGAAGATGTATTCCGATTCTTTGCTAAGTATAAGTAGGAAATCCTGTAAATTTACTTACCTAATAAAAGTGTTATAACTTTCAACAACTTGATACGTTTCTAAGTAGTTGAATCTTTAGAAATGTATCATATTTTATAAGATAACAATTTGTTTTGAATTATATTTGGACTTGAAATTAAAAAATATATATATACCAGAATATATGAGAAAATATATGGGAAAATCATTTTACATTCCACTGATACAGAGGGATAATGAAGCCTTTCTGTTGCATGAAAATTAAGACTCACTTAACTTGAGGTACAAAAGTTAGCCACCTCTGCCCCTGGCTGGGCTTTGTCACTATGGCAACCATCTGTTGGAAGACACCAAAACTCAGGTATATTTATTCTGAGGCTTATGTTACAGTGTTTGTTGACGTACGCACTGCCAGAAGCGTCCTCTAAGGCTGTATCATTTAGTCCATAGATAGCTACTGAATCAACATTAGAGTAATTTATTCTATTGCACATTCCTGTTGCATCTTGTACTGTTTTTATATCTGTATAACACAAAAAAATCATCTAAATTGTATTTTGAGTATTTTTATTTCTTATATTACATTGAATTGACCTTTTACAATATTTGAACATTTTTTTACTAGTGCAGTTTAGTATTTTGACTATGCTCTATTTCTACTCAGTTATATTTCTATTTAATTACAGTGACTATTAATTATTTACCAATATTGTTTTTTATTTAATGCAGATGTTGAGACTAGATGAATTATTTATCATTTTGTGTTATATTTGTTACAATCATCTTTTTATATGTAACATATTCTATTATATCATATAGTACTGACTTAATGTATTTACTTCGAATGTTATTTATGTAAATATATATATATATATATATATATATATATATATATATATATATATATATATATATATATATATATATATATATAACCTGATATATTTTAATAACCTGATCTACCATAAGGAATGTTTTTATGAAAAAATATCAACTTTAGTTGCACCCTAATGAGGCAAGCTAACCAGCTGCTAGACTTGTGCATTCATCACCTCACATTAAAATACGACAAAAACAACAACAAATACTAAGCTGCAAAATGTGGATCGAGAAACACAATTTTAGCAATTAGGTTTTTTTTTCAATATAAGTCTTAATGTGACTGTAACTGGGTTAAAGAGTACACTGAACACAAGATCGTTTTCAAGAGTTTTAATAATTTACTAAAAAAGAGTGTAAAAGTAACAGATCCCTCCCACTAAAGTGGATCTGCTTGATATTCAAAGTGATGATAGATGTAACAAATCGTTGCAAACTTGCCCTTGTCTGTACATCTGTGTACACTTAACTTGGCAAATTAACCTCTTGGCTGTAATTAAATGAGTTTTGCACTGTATACTGTATATCAAAAAAGCTCACAGCAAAAAAATACTTTGATATGAATCACTTGAAAGTAAACCAACCAGCATGAAATGTACAGCTTTAAGAAATTCCAAAAACACAGCTGAAAAGTGTATATACAAACATGCTAGGAATCTAACAAAGAGCAGACTGAGTGAAGCTGAAGAGACAGGCCTTTCTGATGGTTTGCTTGACATCATTTAGGAGAGCCAATGAAATAAAGCATTATTCTTAAATATTTAATAACCTTGCAATGTTCAAATACCATCGTCTTCTATTGCCTATTTCAAGTTTTTCTGAGCAGAAGAGGAACACTTTATAAATATAGAGTATACTGTATCTCCTGCATCAATTAGTTTAATTTAAACTCATTAAATAAAAAGGTAAAATGTTCAGTATCTGTAGAAAATAAAAGACAAACAAAATCCATTTTCTTTGATAAATGTTCATACTGTGTCCACTTGTAAAGAGATGGCTGTGTCCATCACCCTTATCATTAAGTGCCTGCTTGGAAGAGGTAATATATATTTATGTATATACATATATATATCAAATTCTATGACATGATATAATTTGTATAAATATGGCATCTTAACAATTGCATTAAAATGACAATTTTTATATCAGATCCCAAGACGATTAACAGTCGATTGGGTAAAAAGGCCTTGTTTAAGTTTTTCATTTTCCTTTTTAAATATTAAAAATAAGTCTCAATTCTTTGCAAATGTATGTCTTACATTATAAACAACAATTCTGTCTTAACTGGTCAAATATTTTCCATTGTGTTCATATCTACAACACTTTGGAAGGTGAGGAAAAAGTGCCTTTATCAAATGCTCCCCATTTCGAGTATGTGAGGATGTTCGCCCCTTTTAGAGTAAAGTTAAAATTACATCAACCCGACTGCAAGTCCCAAGAAGCTCAACAGTGCAGTTCTGTACAAAAATGTAAAAGCATCATCGATGTAACAAAGCCATGTGTTTGTGTTGTCATGCCATTTTGCTGGTTGTACAATATGGAGTTCTGAGGCCCTGCACAGAAGTCCCTTTTTCACAGGTGAAGATTCATACAGAGCTTCTCTGTAAATGTCATCCAAGGATGCTTCAAATGCCACTAGTCCAAGTGGGACACAATGCTATTTAAGTCAGGAGAAAGTGTGATATGTCAGTAAAATGGGCAGATCCATCCGTTTCCAGACGACAGCACCATACCTGGCACAGAGCAAGTTCTAAAGGTACAAACTGTACTGGATTCGCAGGGTGTCACACTTAACACGTGAAAATGTTCAGAGCGATTCACTCTTCTTAATCATTACATTCCAGGCATGGGAGAGTCTGACTTGCTGTGTCCTTTATTTGGCCATTAAATCCATGTCTACCAGATTCAACAGAAGAGCTCTGGTGCTCTCTGGTGCCCAGAAGGAGGAAGCGTAGGCACGGAGGAAATGAGGGTAACCATCAGTCCCTATAGAGTTGTCCTTTTAGTCTCGCACAGCTAAAGCATGTTCAGGATGGCATTGTACATTTGGATCAGTATGGCCAAGTGGACAGGCAGGCAGGACTGGCGGTCTTGGGTGGCAGGGGTGCACGTCAGCCAGGAGAGGGCATTGTACTGCTCCAATACAAACCTGTGTTTGAAAAATGGACAATTTTAGTCATAACAACTTGTTGGGAATTCTGACTTTTTAAACAACATTTATATAATGTTAATCCAATTAACCCAGGCTTATTTCCTTTAAAATCAGTTTACTCTCAATATTGTTACTGAATATTTGTTAATTATTGGAAAATAACTGATCACTATTTAGTAAAATGTAAATGTATTCTATTCTTAAAAAGATACCTTACCTTAACAGAAGACAATGACAAATAAATAAAAGCTTTCAACATCTCTTATCAGTTATAATACATATGCAAATAATGGTTATTTGTTTATCAGTAGACTTCATTGCTTGTTACAAATAAACTAGTCTTCTGAACACAGTGTAAACACAAGAAAAATAGCATTTGGTAACAATGAGGTAATGAATTTAACTTAATGAAAATGTATCACTTACTTATAAAGACTATATATTTTAAACATAGATCTGTATCAGCTACTTGTTGACAGACTTAAAAGGCTTCAGCCTGCTTTTGTACTCACCCTCCAGTGTCTGCTTTCAGTAGCAGTTCTATAGAGCAGATGATAAAGAAATCTGAAGGGGGCAACATGTGTTTTGTATTTACCTGAGCACATCAGAAGTGGTTTTTGAGTCTAAGGGGTGAGGGGTCCTCTTAGTCTTTTCTGACACCAGCTCATCTGACTGGGCTATGGAGATATGGTGGTGGAGGGAGGCCTGGCGTAAAGACAGAAAAAGAGCGCGTGTCAAATGTTAAAGCATGCACACTTTATGTTCAATCACATCATTAAAACTTCTCAGCCCAAATCAGTTGATCAGTATCACTTTTCATCATTCTCAAATAAAATTAGCTTTTCTGGCATTCTGTTTGTCTCTCCCACACACACAAACACACAATTTTTTTTTGTAATACCTTGAGGAAGAGTGGACACTGGCTCTCAGCCTGTGGGCAGGAAGCCCAGAACCAGTGAGGAAGTCCATTTGCCTGTGCAGTGGAGACATAGTAGCCCAGAGCCAGCGGCTGCTGCTTCAGCTCCTCTGGTGGGCTGTCCCTGGACAGCAAGCGCTCTCCCTGGCTCTATAGACACAGGACAAGGCCAGCAATTAAATACCATACTGTCTTTTGATGCCACTTATGCATCAGTCCATATCTCACAATTCGGAATCTTTGCACTTGCATGTGTTGGTTGTCGTCCATTAAAAAGAGTAGTACATGTATTTTTAACAGAAAGGCAGGAGTGAATGAAAACAGTACTGTCAAAATGGTTCAAAAGTAAATACTTTGTGTATGAAAGTACTCTCCTGCAAAAAAAAACATCTGTTTATAATTTGGTTTCCCATGTTCTTAGCTGTGTTTGCACCAAGAAATATATTTGTATTTCAAGTCAAACATGTTTAGGTGATCCATCAAAAGGTCCATAGTATACTGTAGTACAGCAAAGTATAGCTCCAGCAACCTCACTCAATGAGGACAAATTCTGTTACAACCACCAATTTCTCTGTCTGTTATTGGCCTGTTTTCTTCCACTGAGTACAACATCAACATTTACATTTTCCCTCCAGGCGAACACAGTAATAACATATACAGCCTAGGGAGCTGATGTGGGTATGTACAACAGTTGCTTTAACCCGTATCTGGCTGTGTTCAGCCACACCTCGTCTTGGTTGTTCCCACACTTCACTGAATGTCAGCAGTCAATGAAGGTTTTGTGAGATATGTAGTCAACGCATCTCTTTTCCCGTGCCTCCTTGACAAATTCCTATGCGTCTGTTATTCTTGGCATAAAATACTGATTGTTGTTTGGTACTTTGATAGGTTCAGCATCGGTAAAGAGTTCAGAAAGGAGCTTGCATGCCTCAGAGGACAAAATCATATCTGAACCTGAAGAGGTATGCACTTTAGTTACAGCAAAAACATGTCTGTAGTGTCCATATAAAATAGCTATAAAATAATAAAAATTTGTTTCACTGTTTTTCTTTTCACTAATCTCTGACTCACCTTGGTGTGCTGGAAATGTGATCCCATTCCCATCCCGGACGGAGAGCCAGGCGAGGGCACAGGAGAGGTGTTAGGGGAAGGGTGGAGGTTCCCTGTGATCAGCATCATGTCATGGCCAATGTCATTCTCCAGTTCATCAGGAAAGGGCAGATCGAACATGTCATCTGAAGGTAGAGACAGAGATGAGAACAACGTCAGCACAGCCCTCCAAACATTTAAACTTTGCTAATATAAGAGTCCTACAAAAGCATCCACATCAAGCCATTTGTGACTGTGACATGAGGAGAGATGCTTAAGCACAAAGATGCCACCTGTTGGTACAAAATAATACATCCACGCAATTCCTAGTGAAATCTGCGTCTCAAAACATAGTGAGTAATATTGTAACTACAGAACTACGGTTATGGTGCAGATCCTTACCATTATTGTCCTCAGTGGGGTAGGAGCTGGGTGCCAGCTGGGTGGTGGCAGAAGTTGGGAAGACTAGGATGTGTGTGCAGGAGGCATCCTGAGGTGTGTTCAGCTGGGAGGTCTGCAAGTTCAGAGCAGTGCTGCGGCCAAACACCGAGCCCATGGTAACTGCATCTGCAAACACCATAATGGCACATCAGTGTACTTTTGTTTTAAGCTGCTTGTTTTTTGTTATCAGCACAATTACGCAGCATGTTTTTCCCCTGATCTGTGTTCACAATTTAACATTTTGTCACTCTTAGACATTTTTGTCAAGGAGAAACTACTGAACAGTACAGCTCCAGTGTATTATAATATATGATATACAGTATTATGACTTGTGTTGTGAAAAGTACCTAAAAGTTATATTTATGTAAAAGTGAACATATTGTGTTAAAATATTACTTTGGTAAAAGTGAAAGTCACTGTGCTTTATGACTTGTGCCTGAGTACAAGTCATAAATCATCTGATATTAAATTGACTTAAGTATCAAAATACACTTTCTGGCAATAAATGCACTCAAAGATAAAGTCTGCACACAAAAGTCAAATCAAAACTCGAAGTAATTGTAAATCATACAAAAATTTACACTAATTGTGGGTTGACTTCAGCCTCGACGATTATCTATTATATTATTTTATCTGACTGCCGATAAAATACGCTAATTTAAACGTGCTACTTTGAGTCTGATGCAAAATGCAAATCTGCAAGTAACTAGTAACTAAAGTAATCAAATAAATGTAGTGGAGTGAAAAGAAGCAGAAAATGGAAATACTCAAGTCAAGTACACAAACCTTTAAATTGTATTATGTACAGCACGCGAGTACATGTACTTAGTTACCTTCCGTCATTGATTATCACCACATCTATAAAATGTGTCAAAGCCACATATGAAGTGGACCAGCTACTAACCAGGCATGACCACCAGGGAGCCCTGAGGCTCCATGGCCACCAGGCAGGCGCTGAGGATAGAGGGGGAGTCAGCAGCTGAGATCCCACAGATGCGACATGCCTCCTTCAGCTGGCGCCCTATTGAATGGAGGGAATGCTCCCCGAGGAGTGAGCTCCAGTCTAGTTGAAAGAGAGAAAGATAAAAGCAGAGAGGGAGAGAAATGAGAAAAATCTTCAAGTGAGTCATTCTCCAATTCATTCACATATCTCAGTCCTTCAGGGACAATAAACAAGATCTATGCAAATAAAAAGAGGAATCTAAAATACAGATAGAACATGAGTGTCTCTGTCAAGGCAGTCAAAGAAGAGATGAAATAGTCGAAAAACTATTTCATGTGTCTTTATGCTTTGTATTTTCTTTAAGCTACAAATAGTGTCTGAGTAAATAAAGATACAAAAGAGCACCAAGTCTCTAGCAACTTTATTTTTGAACTATGGAAATCAAAGCATGAAAGGCTAGGCGTATGAGAAGTATAGGACAAGAAGAACACCTAACGACAGATGTCTCCTGATGAATGATCACTCATCTATATTTATCGGTGTTTGTACCAGAGTCGACGTGATGTTTTATCCACAGTAGAGTGAAACAAACAATTTGATATCTTGTGACAAACAGGCACCATCGATTTCCTCATTGAGGTTTTTTTCTTTTTGGAGATAACCCGGGTTTTTTCCGAACTGTCGTCACTCACCTTTTAGCTCCCCGTGACCAAGTCTCCCCAGTCGACCGATCACAATCCTCCATGGCAGTGAGGTCATCTGGATGAGGCCAATACACCATTCCCAAAGCTTCTGCAGTCCCATTTTCCTGGCTGAAACCTTGGGCCTCCGTGATCTGAAGGGAAAAGGATGATGAAACGTGTAGTGATCGTCACCTCATGCAGCTTGCATTTTTTCTGAGTGGAACGATTAGAAATACAAAAAAAAAGCAACGTTTTCCACACCTGCTGGGTACATCAATGTTGATGATGCAGGTCTCCAGGAGCTCCCCCTGCTGGTCGGTGCAGGACACCAGGATCCAGCGCTGGTCATGTGATAGACAATATCCAACAAAGAGCACATTGTATTTGGGAGGGATCTCAGCCCATATCTCCCCTTGTTCTGGCTGCTTGGGACGGGTTGGACCGAGGATGAAGGGGGGACAGTACAGCTGCAGGGGGCTTGGATGCTGGATGAGGAAAGAAACGTGAATGAATACAGGCATGAGCGAGTATATTACAGCCAGTTCAGCGTTTGAACTTCATGCTTACATCTGGGCTCTTCAGTACAGAACTGACAGTGGACACTGGTCCAAAGCCTGTCAGGGACTTGATGTGCGTTTGCTGGGGCAGCAGACGTCTGCACTGGGAGTAACAGGAAAAGGCCAGGGAGCGCAGGTGTTGCAGGTACAGATGACTCTCCCCACTGGCTGGCTGGAGAAGCGACTGGCACGGCACCACCTGAGTGAGACAGAAAGAAATCATGATCACAAGGGGGAATTCTGTTTAATTCTGTCTGATGCACGTCTGAGTTATCTTCCTACCTGTAGCACCAGCGCAGGTCTCATCGTCTCAGGCAAAGTCTGCAGCATCTCTGTGTAGCAACGCAGGAGCCCTAGCAGCCAAATGCTACCTGCCTCCACCTCGTCAGTCTCGTCTTCCTCTCCCCCGTCATTTCTAACTCCACTTGAGCTAAGAAACGCATCCACGATGTAAATAACAATAGCCGGTGGGTTGGCGTGGCTGTCCGTCGAGTCCGCCACAGTGGGGATACCGATTCTAGACTGTTCAGACGAGCTGAAAGAGAGCGAGAGAGTTAAGAATCTGAACTATAATTCTACTTAGGTGTGGAACAGAATTTGAGATGACTCCATGAATAATTTGGGTCTTACATTTCAGAGTTTTCTGCTGGTGTGTTGGCTGATGGTGTGGCACCAGAGGGCCCTTTAGAATCGCTGGTTGCCCCTTGGGTTGTCTCGCCCGCCTGGTTTGAGGTTGCTCCACTCGGCGTGGGAGCGTTGCCTGAACCAGCCGCCCCTGGAGCTTGTTCACCCTCAGGGCCCCAAGCTTGAGGCTGCCCAGAGGGGGCAGGTTGGGCTGAGGATGTGGGGTTTATGGGAGGCTGGACTTTTGGAGGCACCAGAAGACTGCCGTCCAGAGGCAGGGCTGACAGCTGGGGACCTGCAGTTTAAAAGAATTTACATAAAAAATTAGAGCTGCAATGATTAGTTTATTAATCATTTATTGGATTGAACCGGCAATAGCAAAGTTATAATTAGGAAGTAAATGTTGAATGCACGTTGCAAGTTGTCTGTTTCCACTGTAACTGCCATGTTTCATGAAAAACTGTCAAATTTTTGCAGGTTCCAACTTCTTTAATTAAGGATTTGCTGCTTTCCTTTGTCATTTATGACAGTAAATGAAGAGTCTTTGGGTTTTGAGACTGTTAATTGGACAAAACATGTAATTTAAAGACGTCACTTTTAACAACCATAGAATGTTATAGAGGCAATAATCACACTGCAATAGAAATGCCTGGATGATATTTTGGTCAACAGATTCCATTGCTCAAATGCTCTTACCGACTTGCTGTTTGCAGGTATAAGCGTAAAGTTTAAGTTTGCTGAGGTTGTCAGTGTGCTGCTGTCCAGCCCAGGGTCCAGTCAACCACTGGTCAACGTCCAGCTCCTCCAGCTTTTCCGGCTCCACGTCTTCCCCCACTCGTACGAGTCCATCCCTGGACACCTTCGCCAGCGGACGGTGCTTCCCAAGGCGGCACGTCTGAAAGGATAGTGGAGGTTACTGTTCATTCTCCCTCAGGAACAGCTATCTTGCTTATACCACATGTTGGATAATAAGTTCGATCTCCTACCTCGTAAACGGCGCTGAGCTCCTGGAAGAAGGCCCGGGCTGCAGCCAGCAGAGAGGGGCTATTAGGACACAGCACCAAGTACGCCACATCCCGCTGTCCACCATAAGGCTCCAGCAGCAACTTCTCCCAGAAAGGTAACGCCAACGGGGACAACGCCAAAAAGTCCCTCTCACGGTCATAGCCCAGCAACACTGTAGGAATGGGTAACGGCTCTGGTGACTCCTCCGAACCTTTGACAAAATGAAACAGAAACAGTTTCACGACTACCAATTTCTCAGTACATTCTACATTTTCTCTTATGTGATTAGTAGAGAGTCACCGTAGGAGCCTCTTCCAGCCATCTTATGGAACTGCTGCCAGGTGAGCGGACCCTGAACATGCTGGATGTTCTCCCACGTCCGTCCTGTTCTCTTCTTCTGGATAGCATCCTGCAGGAAAGGCTGCAGAGACAGCAGCATGCGAACCATGTCCTGGGACGACAACATGCTCATGTCCACCACTGACACACACACACACAAAAACACACACACAAAAAGGATACATGAACAGTTGCACACATGTTAACATGATTCTATACACAAAAGAAACAAATAAACACACATAAGAGACATCCATGTATAGTTAATATAACGAAAAATAAAACAATTCTCAAAAAAAATCTTTCTGAACTGTAAATTAGGATTTTTTTTTTTTTATAAAAGAGTTTACATCCTTGTTTTCCACTATTACACATAAAATGACAATTCTAGTCGAATCATACTTCTTACCATTCGTGTGAGGCCAGGAGTGAAGAGCGGTACTTCTGACAACAGCTGGATCTACTTTCCCTCCTGTGGGGTTATCCACATACTGCAGCCCCTGCTCCAACGCATTATAACACTCCACACAGGCATCGCTCCCGTCCGCCCACTGCTTTTCAGACATCCAGCTTTGGAGCAGCGCCCCCTTGCGGCCGTGACAGGAACAGCTGAGAGGGAGATGCAGTGACGCCAGGGAAGAAATGGGCTGTGAACACTGCTCCTGCAGGAGGATCATGGCCGCGGGAGAGGCAGGGGCTGCGTCCTGCGGCCGTTTGGCCCTGGGGTCCCCCAAAGCTGGGTCCCGCCGGCAAAGAGCCAGCCTCCTCTCGGCCGCCCGGCCTACCTCGGATGTCCGACCGAAAATATCCAGCTCATCCTCCAAGAAGAGGCCTGTGCCGTGGGCCAGCAGCCTGTTGACAATGGCGCTGAAGCCACACATACAGCGGTACTGATCTTCACAAGTGGAATCAGGGATATACACCCCGACATCAGCTCCTTTGACATTCATATTACAGGCACAGATACAGCAGCTGTCAAAGTTACGATCTTTGAAGACGTTGAGGACGGAGTCTGAGAGCAGGAGGACAGCGTACAGGCTGTGGGCCTCAGGCAGGGAAGGGCCCGGCCGAGCCAATGGGTCTACAGAGCTTAGAGGCAGGCTGGTGGAGGGCGTGGAGACCGGCGAGCTGAACTCGGTACCGTCCTGCTTCACCGAACCCTGCCCTGAGCCCGCAGCGTTGATACCCCGTGGTGTTCGAGGAGTTCGTGGAGTGGGCACAGAGAAGCGGGGAGTGGCAGGAGAGGGGAGGATGCCAACAGTGGTGCTCACTGAGGCAGTGGTGGCGCTCATCTGGCCGTACTCCTGGTCCGTGAGCGCGTTGACACTGGGGACGTTTCTGGAAAACAAGAACGTACAGTCAAACACAGGCAAATAGGATTCGCTCTCACTTGTTTGGGTAGAAGCTCTTAAAGGCCAGACTGCTCCTCAAAACCAAAACTTTCAAAGCAGACATCACCATCCTACCATACTGCATCATTTCCAACGAGGCTAAGAACTCACCCTCAAATATTCATCTGGCAACAGCCACATATTCCAACTCAACATTTGCGAAGCTCAAATAAAAGCTTTAAAAATAACAGCTCGATAAAGTTTTACAGACGTCACAGAGGCTTGTCGTCACTGCCTACTCACGTGTATCCGTCCCTGATGAAAGCGTTATTCTGGGCATGCATGACCGCTGAGAAATGCTCCATTTTGGGCATGAGGGCCCAGGATGGACGATAGTAGCACTGCTCGGGAATCTTGAGTGGTGGCAGAGTCTGGCTGGGCAGGCAGGACAGCGGAGCAAACATGGAGGAGCCGATTTGTGGCTGGATAGAGAGGACATTATGGAAAATGATAAGTTTATCATTTAGTAGCACTGACACACATTTTATGGCTCTGGGTGGTGAAAGTGTATCAGGGCCAGTCTATTATGGTGATCATTTTCTTTGTAGTGAGTGACTGACAAGAATAAAGGTCCTTAAGTTAGCAGGTTATTGTACTCAAGCAAACCATGCACAATTTAACAAGGAATTTTGGGATAACCTCGACAGATGCACTTTCGCTGTATTTTACATAGTAGCCATAATATTAGGTGCACTTCAAAGTACCAGCTAACAGACTCCCGCTTCTAAAACTGTAAGCACTCTGTTGGGTTCATCATAAGGTTGACTATATTCTATGATTTTACCTCCGCCAAGGAGGTTATGTTTTCACCCGTGTTTTTTTTGTTGGCTGGTTTGTGAGCAGGACTTTGCAAAAGCTACTGAACAGATTTCACTAGAACTTAGATGGAGGATGGACCGCAGCCTAGAATAGATCCCGTTAGCTTTTGGTGCAGATCAGTATAAAAGGACGGATCCAGGAATTTAAGATTGGGCGTTTTTCTACATTTTCGTTAATTTCTCTGGGAGTAATGCACGATTCTTAATGAAATGATGTACGTTAGGTGAGTTGAGTTAAAGGGGACTGTTGGGCTTTGGTGGAGCTATGTGCTCCACTGAGTGCCATTATAGTTCTTAGTGTTAACAGATCAGAAAAGACCGAAATCAACAATGCAACGCAAAGAACATGCTTGAATTTTTCCAAAACGCAAAATAAAATGTCTTGGAAAAGTCAGCCAGTTAGGGAATATATTTTAGTAAATATTTCAGGGTGGTATGTGTGGGATTGACACAAAATAAACAAGAGGGCCCACGTTCTTTGTAATGAATACTACACCCATTGCAACAATGTGGCTCACTGACGTATTCTTAGCGGTTTTTGGACAACAATGGAGGCCTATGGCACAAAGAAATAAGCAAATCAGGCCTTGGCTACACAGCCCAAGTACTTGGCAGCAGTTTAAAAGTCCTTGTGTTCTCTGCTCGAATTAAGGAGACAAGGAGACATTCAACACACATGATCACTAGCAACATTTTTAGTTTCCAACTCTACGCTCTCCACTTCCTATTGTCAAGTCATCATGGGGGCTGCAACTAAGAGTCATCTTCATTGTTGAATATTTGGTCAATTATTTCCATATTTCTTTGTTATCATTTGTATTATTTCTTTATTGATTAGTTTTTAGGGCCTTAAAATGTCAAAAAATGGTGAACAGTTCCAATCAGTGTCTCCTAACTTGCTTTAGCCAGCAACCCACAGATATCCAGTCCCTGGGGTGTAAAGACATAATAAAATGTTCACGTTTTAGAATCTGAAATAAGAGAATTTGGATTTCAAACTGATTTATTAATTATCAGAATAGCTGGCGATTGAATACTAAGTGATTGAATAATAGCTGCAGCTCTTGGAATATCGATGAAATCTCTCTGGTAAACCTCTTCTGCATACTCGTGTAAAAACCATATCAGCTACCATTGAATACATGTTGATTACACACCACACCACACATAGTAAATAATAAGAGCCTGTGATACAATGCAATGAAAAAAAATTCCCTTTGCAGGGAACACTCAGTTGTCATTAATTTGTTTAGATCCAATCAACTCTGATGCCAAATCGAACTTTGTAATCCTGGATGCATGTTTAGAGTATTGAGCCGCGCTAACTACACTTGTTTTTTTGGCGGAGCTTGTTGCTCATGTCAACAAGCAGATGTATCTAACGGTGGCCACTAAGCACATTCTACTTTAATTAGCACTTCCCAGCTCACAGAGCCTGCAGTCAGGACAGATGTCTGACTCAAAGCGCAGAGATAGCTAATTACCAAGCTACAGGTAAAGAGTGAAACAATTCCAATGTAATATGCGAGTCAGACCAGCTGCTCTGGAGCCAGTCAGCAACTATTGACTTCCCCTTGATGAGAGTTTTAAAAGGGATTGACGTCATTTATTAAAGTAATTAACCAGTCCTGATTCCCGTATTTAAGTGTAATTTTCTCAAAGCACAGAGCTAAATCTGCTGCTGCGGACCGCCTCTGCTCACCTTGATATCCTCCTGCCGGGGACTGACCATGCCCTCCTCGATCTCCATCCTGTACTCGGTGTGGTGGGCGGAGGCTAACGGCGGCAGGTGGTCGACCGCTCCGCTGGGCGCGGGGGGCTCTTGGCTCGGAGTGTCGCGATACGTCATGATGGGAGAGAAGGCCGGGTGCTGCTCTAAAGAAGGCGGCGTGGGAAACATGCGCTGGAGGTCTGCTACTGCTGAAAGGAGACAGAGGTGGAGGGAGGAGATGGAGAGAGGGGAAAATGTAGTTCACACAGGTGTAAGGGGATGACGCAAATCGGTGCAGCGGCTTAAACAATGATGCTACATAGAAAGATTAAAGAGCCGAATACTCACTTGATGGATAAGGTACTGCAACTCTCCCTTCTTTCCCCGGAGGGCGATCTTCTGTTGATACCGCAAGCTTGGTGGAGTGCTGGTTGGGGTAAACAGTCTACAAATTATTACACATAAGATTAACAGATCAGTTTTGTTTATAACAAAAATGTCTAAAAAATGAAAGGACAATTAAAGTCACTAATATCTAAAATAGCAGTGTCTTTGTTTCCACTAAATCTTTCAAATTAAAAAAATGTTAATTTTCTCTTCTCTCTTCTTTCTCTTGCAAACACCGAGAAGGAGAATATGGTGCGTAAACCGCGACGGCTCACCCCCAGCTCCTCCTCATCTTCATCGAATATGTTGTCCAGATCAGAGATGTTGACCACTAGATCTTTCTCTCGGGTCAGAGAAGGATTGGCTTTGGCAGCTCCGTCGTCCTGACCTGATTCATCTAAAACATCACACACAGACAACTTTAGAACCGCGGCTCCAAAATGACCCATGAAGGCCAGCACCCAGCACACTGTAAGACGTGCGTTTGATGTCGACGGCAGCGATGATGTCCCACCTGATTTCGGCGCCGAGTTAAAAATGGACATGGCATCCTTCCCATCAGGCAGTGCTCCATTGCTGGTGATTTCTTCTCCCTGCTGGATGAATTAGAAGAAAATGAGAATATTCTCGGTTTTAATTCCAGTCTGACATTGACAAGTTAAACATAATGAGCCCCCCACTGAAACAAAGATTAAATGAAAAGATGTCTACATTTTTTTCCCTTACCAACAACAGGTTTCAACAATTTGACAGTGTTTTGCACAACAGCAGATGGCAACCTTGAACCCCAACATACTACAGGTCAAAGCAGCCACATCAACTTAAGTCACCAACAGCGAGGAGCTGAGGAGGGAATGAATTTCTCCAGACCTCCTTATAAAATCACTCCATTTTGTAAGATCGTTATTGAGTTAAAAGAAACTTCATAAACTTTGGAAAATGCTGACAAATTCACAATTCTGCACATTCAGTAGTTTCTTTCTTTGTGAAAAAAACAAAACAAAAATGCTGTGTCCATCTGCACCAGTGATGTTCTTGTTTTATTTGCATATACAGCGGTCACTTGTGATGGAAGTCGAGACTAATGCCAGATGACGAGCTGTCCCGTTGTTATTGGATCACCAAATACGCATGCAGATTTGGCAATCCTGTGAGCACAGCATGCCACGTTTTTACCATTTTACTTGATACGAGTGTTGTTGTCGTGCTGTGTTTGTTTTCCTACCTTGGCCTTCTTGGTGGGTTCTCGCCCTTGACCCTTTAACCTCTTGGAGCTGGAGAAAGTGTACTCGATGTCTCCCTCCTTGAAGTCGTAGGGATCGTCCCCGGGCTCCCGCAGCACCTCCACCCCTGGCTGCTGGAACAGGCCCAAGGTGTGGATGTGGTCCCTCACCCTCTCCTCGGAGATTTTAAATCTCTTGAGAGTCTGCGTGTAGAGTCTGGAGGGGAAAAAGAGATTAAAAAAAAAAGCAGTATTAGTTTGCCTTTTCTGTCTTGCTAGCTTTCCTGTGTCCTCGTATCTAATCTCATATCTCAAACTAACACAGACGCTTTCAGCTCCAGTGCTACCCCAGTTTTTTATTGTTGATTTTTCATATCTAGTATATTCCTTGCTACTCAAGATTCAAGATTCACTTTATTGTCCCACATTGTAGGATATTCAGACGGGCCTTCCGCCTTGCAGCATCCATAAAAAAAAACATTTTGGATACTTAAAGTTGTACGTAAAAGACAGGGGAGGGCAGCTACAGCACAGGGAACAAGACACACATCTAAGAACACAGTAGTAAAAACACACAGTAAAAGTAAAAGAGACCTCTTTAGTGGAGCTCCCTCAGTGGCTGTCTCTGTCTTCACTTCCTCTAATTTATCAGAGGGGAGTTCAGGGGGTCTGAAGTCAGTCTTATCAGTCCTGGGAGTCCTGAAGCCTCTCCACCAGCCGGCTCCATTCTCCCTCTGCCTCAGGAGAGCTGTATACACAGCCGTCTCGCTGGCAATCATCCCCATCCCCAAAGCCCCATCTGGACAGACAGGCATGTCCACGGGGTGCGGGCTGAGTGTGGGCGGGAGAGGAGACATTGGCGAGTGGAGGAGGGACTCGGGGGCTTTCCTGCCGTTGGAGAGCGGTTTGGGATACTTGCAGCTTGGCAGAGCAGCCAGAGGCTCCATGGGCGGCTCCAGCGCCACGAGACCCCCGAGCTGAGGCCCTCCCGGTGAGTCCTGTTCCAGAGGGGTCTCCTGTGTGACAGACAGGCGGTGGTGGAAGGGGATGGTGGCCGGCCTCTTGGACTGTTTGTCAGCCTTTTCCGTCTTGTCACTGGTCTTGTGTTTGGGCAGGGAGGGAGGGTATAATGACGGGCCAGAGGACTGAGTGGGGTTGGCACTGGCCTGAGGGTTGGCAGTGGACGCGGCGGTCAGATTCAGCTTCTGCTGCTTCAACCTGCAACACAGTCAAGTATGTTTAGAAAGCACACACAACCCAACAATACAGAGAGGTTCATTTAATGAAACAATAATGAGAATCTTCCCACTTATTTTTTGATTTCCTTTCTTTTTGAGAATTTCTAAAACTCAGGTCCTGTTCTTTGTTCTCATCGCGAGTCAAGTCAACAAAGCCCTTTTATAAAGCTGTAATGTATTATTCATGCGACAAAAACTCTCCGAACAAAGTCTCCACTGGAGTGTGAAAAAGGCTTTTTAAAGGTAGACAATACAGGTGAAAATGGTAAATTATCATTATTATTTTAAATTATTATTTGAATTCATTTATTTGTTTAGATTTCTTTTGTTATTCTAAATTATCATATTATCATTTAACTAAGTTGATTACTGACATTAAGATTATTGGCATTACAACTGTTCTAAAATTGTATATTTACATGTGCAAATGATGCATATTGTAATTAAATATGCACTTCTTAGCAACAATGTCTTCATTACCAAAAATACTTTCTGACACATGTTTATAGAAAACATTTTATATAAAGCAGATCTGTGGATCATATTTGAACAAACACCCCTGTAAAGATCTTGGGAATATACAGAGGAAAAAAAAAAAATCATTATTGCTGATATTGAACAGCTTGCATGCAGCCCGGTGGTACCTGGAGCAGCTGCAGGACACTCTCGCTCCCAGATCGTTGAAGTCCCACGTGGCTCCTCCATTTGGCACTTCCTTCTTGGGCGTCGCGTCAGTCGGCTGATTTGATCTGCGGGGAGCAAACAGATCCATGAGGGCGCGGGCTCAACTGCACCACTGCTCTTCAATACTAATCACGCCAGGTGACCTCAAAAGCGGCGGTTCAGCTTACGTGTACTGAGGCTGGTTGAGATAGCACTCCCTCCAGGCCTGATGGACCACCTGACAGGTTAGCTTCTTCCCAGAATGCTTCGGGCTGATGCTGGTGACGCCCATGCTGCTGTCCGGCGTGGGGACGCTGGAGGCGGAGGTCACAAAGCCGCTGTCCGCTGAAAAGATGAGGAAATCACAATTAGAGATTCTAGTTTAAATGAAATGGACACATTTGTTTCCTTGCCTTCTGTTAACATCAGATGCAACGAGTGAGTATGTACAGTATGCATTTGTTACCTGAGCAGGGCTGCTGCGGCGACGTGGGCGGCGTGAGCGGCACGCTGCAGTGGTTCTGCTCCCTGCAGAGGCCCTGAGCGGCAGGAACAGGTGGAGGCTGCTCCACTGGTAGGTCCCCCTGGGCAATCAGCACCAAAGCAGCTGGGTAGGTCATCCTTACCCCACCTACGAAGAGAAAATAAAGGGCATTCATAAATGTTATGAAACAGCAGGAGGGACAGCTGCTTACTTTTAACTGCAAGGTTCACTGAAACGGTCAAAACAAGCGGCGTTTGGCGATTTCATGTGGCGGACATTCATGACAACTGGCAACAAACACAGCAGGCACTCACATGTAGTATGTGCAACTCTCCCTATCCATGTTGTCAAGGGTTTTTTGCTCACAGCTCATACAAAGCATATCTCCAATCCCTTTCCCGCTCACTTTTTCCACCATCATTTTAGGCAGCAAATACGAGACAGACAGTTCCTTTTCTAGATGTAGGAAGCCACCGGTAACCGTGTGAGTTTTGATTATAATCAGGTCAAACCAACGCTGTGGGATCAGACTGATTAGACAAAGCTATTAGAATAACTCCCTGGGGTTATTTTATTATTTTATTTTATTTTTTTTACCTCCACTCCCTTATCCTTTCTTTCCCTCTTTTTGCTGCTCTCTCTCCTCCCTTCCAGCCACTTCCCCTTTTCCGATGTGTGCTACAACGAGACAAAGTACCATTCAGTAGCACTAGACGCGCTGATGTGGCTGCGCACAGTGTGTTTCATCAGTTCTCACTCATCTAAAAACTGTTTATTTACTTGCACATGTTTTTAGTAATGCCATTCAGGACTGTAGGATGATCATTTTTCCTTATTTATCCCTGTGAGAAAATGAGATCTCAAGAGGAATACTAAGCAACATCTCGGCAGCCTAATGTGTTCTAATTGCTGTTTCTCATCCTGAAAAGACGGTAAAAGTCTTAATGCTAGATAAGCTACATTTGTTTCCGTAAAGCTGTAAATACTGCCACTGGAGACGCAGTTCGTTTGAATCCAACAGACGTGCTGACTCCTTCCGTACCTACGATGACCTCCACCGCCACGTGACCGGCGCGATCGTAGCCCTGGCTCGCCTCTTCTTTTTCCTTTTCTCCGCCTCCCTCTTTCTGCTGGAGTACCACGGGGTAGAAGTAGCTCCACTCCTCCATCAGCTTCCGTGCCGCCGGGTCGCTCATCTTGTAGGTCTGACCCGTCAGAGTGCCGCTCAGGCCGTACGGACTCAGGACCACTGCAGACGTACAAAAAAAAAACCCCACACAGTTCGGTTTTGATCATGTGCCGTATCTTTGGACAGCAGATCTCAGTCACATGCGTATCTTTTTATTTGGGTGATTCACCAGAAGGTATAGCAGGAAACGATAGATGCCTCCTGAAACTATTGACTGCAGCAACAAAGCAATCACTCACAGACGGTGACACAGCGACCTGCCTAAAGTGGATAATTGGCTTGAAATTGTTAAAAAGACCGAAGAAAGAAAAACTACCTTTCCATTGCGAGATGGAAAAAATGGATACATTATTTGTTGAAATGAAAAACATGGCTGGTGGCTTATCCCCCTTCAGCCTCACTGCTTAAAATGTAATTTACATCCTTCCTCCCGCAATCTCTGCTGATTGTGGAAACTTATGAAGAGCTGTATAAAGACTCCCTGTCCACAGACTATTATACGAAATGTGTGCCGCCTGGAAGTCGTGGCTGTCACAGTGGCTGGCAATGATGTCGTTGTAGTCTGCTGCTTTTTATTGTTTGGTTGTTTTTTTTTTCGTACCAAAAGGATCCAATAAAACAGGAGTGTAAAAAAAAAACAAAGGAAAGCCACAAAGCTTGAGAGATATGACGCAGTGATGCAGATCTCCCCAAAAAGTATATCAAGTAGTTAAAATGAGCTCAACCTTACATATCTACACATTGATGCAGTAGTGATAATAATCCAAAAACATCTTTTATAACAGTAAAACACAGACAGAGATCAATCCACTGCACAGCGAGTACTTTTACTTTTGACCTTTAAGCACATTTTTCTAATAATACTTTTGAATCCAGGACTTTTACCTGCTCATAAAGTATAATCTCTGTGTGGTATTGCTACTTTAAGCAGTGCATCTGAGTACTTCCTCGGTACATGCTTCCTGAACATTGTTTTTATCTTCTTCTGTGCACATGGGCCGTAAACAAACATCGCTGGCTTTGTGGTCTTACCTTGCACTGGTGTGACGGAGGTCTGCGCGAGGCGGATGTGGTGTTCTGTGATGTGGTAAGCAGGTTGGTGCTGGGCGATCTCCACGCTCGTGCACACGTTGCTCTCCCCGTGGAGGAAGAAGGAGAAGGAGCATGATAGGTGTTCACTGTGGGGGGGGGACAGAGGACAGAAAGAAGCAGTGAGAAGCAGCACAGGAACAGGCTGTCGTGTTTTAGTCTTTCGTGTTTCCGCTACAGGAGCGGCTCTCCCTGTCCGATTTAATCACACTTCCACAAGTGTTAACGTAATTAAACTGAGATCAGAATGAAATAAAATCAGATTTAATAATGTTAAACCTGGGATCAAATAAACCCATAAATCACAGCCGCTGGAAAAAAACAAATGTACAGCGTGAATGTGCCGCCTGTGACAGATGACGACAGCTTTCCTCCACACTGCAATTTAGCGCTCGCGCTCAGAACGTGTCTGCATGAAAGCCTCGCTCAGCCCTTCCTTCATTGATCATCTTCATCGCCTCCCACATCGGCTCCTTATTGCAGGTATAAATCCTCATTTGCTTATGACTGATTGTGGTGACTACATGTTTACATATGCAGCGCTCGCTTTATTACACAGCCTCGGCTGTAGTTCATCACACATTGCTCTTTTTTTTTAATCACAGAGGAGTAATTGTTGGGGCCTTATTGCGATCTATATACCAGTGGGCGGGCTGGACATCATTAACTACCACGACGGCTTCACTGATGTATATTTTTAATCTATAAAGCTCCTTACTACCTTGGTTTGTATATTTCAGACTGACAATAGAGTCAGCAGGTACTGTAATCTCCTTGTGATTACCCTGCTGCCTAAGCAATATCTCCTTTGCCCTGAGGGAGCCGGACCTCCATTTGAGCTGTAATGGATCATCAAATTCAATAAAATGGCCAGTTCCACAGTCACTCATGGGCAGAGCCAAACACAGTCTTGAGGGAGGCAAACGTGTCATGGCGTTGACCGTGACGGCCTCCAGATGGCGCCGAGCGACACCCAAAGAGAGAGGAGGCCAAATTCTCTGCTCCATTAAAAAAAAAATAAAAAAAAATAATGCACATTCTCTCAAAACAGGTGGTTTGGACACAGGTCCGCTCAGTCACTGGAGGAAAGAGAAGAGCCAAAGCAGTGCGTTCATGCCACACACATGCTTTTCAATGTCACTGCCCTCCAACCTTGTCCTCAGTGCATCATTACACCATATGAAGAGCTATATATAGCTGCACGGGGAAGCTCGGCAGAACAGCTGCAAGTCAAGAGGAGCAACGCAGCTAACTGCCACGCACATATGCACCAACCGTCATAATTTACATTCAGGGTATTCAGTCAGTCTATTGACAAGCATAAAAGCACAAATTATCCTCTATACTGGCACTGAGTCGACATATCTAAGTCGAGGGTAACTCCACCAATTTTACACATTAAATATGTTTACAGGTCTTAGCGAGTACTGCTGCATACGTGACAGGGTGGGATAAATCATTCTGTGGCTGCAGAGGAAGCCGAATGTATCCTGATGAATTGCCTCTAGTGACGTCACACTGAAAAAGCTGATTCTGACCACTTGTAAATGTCATATGTTTTAATCTATTTTCTTTTTAAGAGATCTTAGTGTGAATAATTAAAATCTGTTTTTTTTGTTGTTGTTTTTTTTACTTTTGTATTTGAAAAAGGAGCTGTTCAAAACAAGTTATTTCACTCAAGCACTGCTTTTCCCGGTGCCTACATTACCCACAATGCGACTCAGCCACTGAGTGACATCACTGGAGGCAATTTTCTCAGATTACATCCAGCTTCCTCTGCAGCCATTAAAGACTTTATACTGCTTTTTTCACATATACAGTAGAACTCTCCAAGACCTGTAAACACACTTTGATTTACATTAAGTCACCCTTTAATTTACTCTCATATATAGACACGACTGAGAGGTTAGGGACAGACTGACATGCTAATTGTTTGACTGACTGATGAGCCCTGCACGGCTGTGAAGTGAAGCAGCCATCAGAGTTCATTTCCCTCTTGCGGTAATAATTCTGTTTATATTGTTATTGTATAGTTTTATGAGATGCGTGTATACTGTTCGGAGCTGATGTGTGTACAAAAAACATGGCTCCCTTCAGACCCCTCGTAAAAAACGGCAGCTCTGGCCGAACAGGAGAGAACGGCTGCTGGGAATCATCCCTTTTTTTTTTTTTTTTTTCTTTTCTCGCATCATTGTCTCTCTTTTTCTATCCAACAGGATTAGTGTTTGGATACTTTTGAGATTCCAGGCGAAATTATTGTGTGCTGATAAAAAAAAAATGGCTCACCTTTGTGCTCTCAATTATTCTTGTATAATTATTATACTGTGATTACAAAACAACCCCCCCCTCCCAAAAAAAAAAAAAAAAACCGCCACTAAGCGATCTATGCCATTTAATAATGTGTAGAGAGAGGGAAAATTCAGCTGGGTAAACAAGAATAAATGATAAACATACAAGCAATCAGTCTAACCAGTGAGTAATTTGCGACAATTATGACCTAAGAGCCATTATAACTGCAATAAAGTGCAATTAAATGCAAGCGAGGGAAAAGCAGAACTACAAAAAGAGCATCAAACTGTAGGCTGACGCAGCTGGGAGATTGATGCTCCCTGTCCTTTTACAAAGGGCATTTTTCTGCACAGTAAGCGGGTGCGAGTGTGTGGACACACTGGGCTCATCGCATCCTCGGGGACAGTCGTGCAGTCGGCAAGCGTGCGTGTGTGTGTGTGTGTGTGAGAGAGAGAGAGAGAGAGAGAGAGAGCGCAGTGGAGATGTGAGGCAGCTGTGTGTGCTGGGCTGTATGAGTACAGGTATTAATAAATGAAGAGGAGTGATGGCTGAGACTCGCCTCAGGGCTGACAGTACTGGAGAGCGAGAGAGAGAGAGAGAGAGAGAGAGAGAGGGAGAGAGAGGAGACTGAGGGAGTGGGGGGGGTGAGGTGGCTGAGAGAAAGAAGAGTGAGAGGAGGAAGGACGGAAGGAGGAAGAGCAGGAGGAGAAGAAGATGGAGACAGAGTGAGCACTGAGAGGTGGAAAAATGAAGGAGACGCATGAGACGGAGAGGGAGAACGGGGGAGGGTGGGAGAGGAGCTCAGGAGGACGTGGAAAGAAAGGATACAGTGTAAAATGAGGAGTGAGAGCGAGACGAGTGAGAGAGGAAGAGGAGGAGGTGAATAATTCAGTGCCACACACTGCAATTGCTGCACACATATCGATGAGATCAGAGTTTTAATGGGTGGCTACTGAGCACAATTTTATGGCGAAATCAATCAGGGGAGGGTAGAGCCGGAGAACACACAGAGACGTCACTGTACGTGTGTGTGTGTGTGTGTGTGTGTGTGTGTGTGTGTGTGTGTGTGTCCATTTAATTTGGCTTATACGTACAGTTTGTGCTGAAGCTCATACGACAGCACTAACAGCGCAAATTGACGCCAGCACACGTGTACAAGGTAGGCTGTACGTGCCTGTTCGAGTGCCACTGACTAGAAGAGATTCCCGTGACAACATGTGTCTTTTCACCCCATCGCGACGCCACCAGCCAGCCAGGCAGCCAGGCAGCCAGGCAGCCAGCAGGGGAGCTGGTTAATGTCCGACATGCATCACGGACTTGACACACAAGCATCTGTGTGTGCGATCGCATGCACACAAAACAACAACGGTTATCTTGATTGTCGGCGCGCTCTCACGTCTAACCCAGTGGGGGGGAAAAAATAAAACAAGATTAGATGAGAGGAGAAAGAAAAGCGAAACAAAGCGTCTGCTTCCTCTGTTAGAAGCATCAAAGTGATGACTGTGTTTTGATATCATTAGCTGCGATCATACACACCAAGCAGGCGTGATGACACTCTCTCAGATTCTCTCAAATCTGAGGGATTAATCTTGTTAATCTGTACCTTAAATTCTCTCTCTGCCACCACAGCGGCGCTATTATGAGTTATCTCCGTCCTTCTGGCCGCCTAACCCTTCCTACACGATCTCGACACATCCCTTGGAAACAGTGCACACTGCTCTGCAGCTCTGGTGCATGTGGACCGACGTCAAGGAGGATGTTTACCCTTTTGTAAGCTCTTATGAGCAGCAAGTACACACGCGCTCTATAAGTCCCTCCACTGCACTGGCACAGCAAGTTTATGCCCCGCAAACAAATCCAGCCAAACCACCAAACATGCATAATGCTCCCAGGCTTACGCAGGTGTGTGCATATGTTCCTGCATGCACACACAAGTATTAACGTGGGCACAAGCGGGGGGGGTGATGCAGTCAGCTTGATGTATTATTCAGTGGCCCCAAGTGGGAGGCTTTAGCCAGTGTTGCTATCACAATGTTTGTGCTCAAACACTGCTCCAACTATTAACATGGCCTCGCGATGAAAAAGGTGTCGCGCCGAAGGACATCGGTCATTGCACCTTCTATGAGAGCGACAAGCTTGGAAAATGTATCAGGCTACTGGAGCTGGAGGTTCTGAGAGTGACTGTGAACACATCTCAGGAAGTAAATAGATGAATAAGTTCAATGTGAAGTGTCACATTTAATGCAAAGCTTTTCTTTCATGTTGAGTCAATATCCGGAGACAGAATAATCAAGTTGAAATGCATCGCTTTTATGCACAGTATGTCAATAATTAATCCTTGAAACACACATTATGTTCATATCAAAGTCCCACATAACCTAAGATCAATTAGCTGAATAAAGATGTTAGGTTTATGTCTGCATTAATTTAATTTCATTCAATCAGACTGAGTTATCTGAATAACTCACATTCACTCAAAATGATAGAAGAACCT